>NC_080699.1:48677832-48810878 GCF_030445035.2 Dasypus novemcinctus | reverse complement strand
AACATGATCCCTGGGGATGAGCCTCTCTGGCACCAAGGGATTACTACCAATCACTAACTGGTGATGCAACTAGAAAGAGACCTTGAATACAAGAGTCAACTCAAGCCAGCAGAATATCTCAGCCTACATGTAAGATCATGTGTTAAAAACTGCATTTTGACCTTGAATAAAAGGGGGAAATGGCAAAGACACATGAGTTGATATGGCTAAGAGTCTTCAAAAAGAGTTGGGAGGTCATCAGAGGGTTCTCGCTTATGCACACCTCAGCAGGACCCCAGAGAAAGCCAAAGTAGATACAACCCTAGGTACTGGTGCTCCTGAAGGCTACAGAGGCCCTCAGGTTCTATGGTCATGGCAGATGGCTCTGGAGCTCAGTGTCATGTCAGTGGGCCCTGCTTTGTAATTTGTGTTCCTGAGTGTGATGGAGTCGGACTCAGATGTGACCTTTCTACACGTGCCTTTTCTGTCACTTTTACTGAAACTGTGGTTGGTGCTAGGGTTGGTGTATACTCACAAGACTTGAATCTCTGGACTGTCCATGTGCCAGTTGGTCCCTGAGCCTCAGCAGAGTTGCAACTCTTACTCTCTGGCTCGTTGGATTTACCCAGGTCAGCTAAGAGGGAGGTGAAGATGGTCAACCACTACACCAGGGGACTGAGAGTGCCTACAAACACAAGCTGGAAAATTGCATCCATTATCCATGTGGAATCTAAGTCCCCTCTCAATATAGAGGTGGAGTGGACATCACCATCCCAGGGTCCAAAGAATGGAGTAATAAAATATGGATTATAGTGGACTTACTAATATTCTACTATAGAACTATTGTGACTAGTAATGGAAGAAATTGTAGCATTGATGTGGAGAAAGTGACCACAGTAGTTGCTGAGGGCAGGGAGAGGGAAGAAGAGATGTGATGTAGGGACATTTTTGGGACTTGGAGTTGTCCTGAATGATATTGCAGGGACAGATGCTGGACATTATATTTCCTGCCATAACCCATCGAATATACTGGGGGAGAGTGTAAAGTACAATGTAAACTATTATCCATGTGGTGCAGCAGTGCTCCAAAATATAGTCACCAAATGCAATGAATGTGCCACAATGATGAAAGAGGTTGTCGTTGTGGGAGCAGTGGGGTGAGAGGGTGGGGAGTATATTGGAACCTCTTATATGTTTTAATGTAACCTTTTTTGTTATCTGTATATCTTCCAAAAAATACAATTAAATAATGATGGTGTAGGATGGGGAGTAGGGTATATGAGAACCTCTTATGTTTTCTAATATAACATTTTGCATGTTCTATTAACTTTAAATAAAGATAATTTAAAAATAAGATTAAAATTAAAAATTGAAATAAATTATAGAAAGAAAAAAGAAAAAAGAGATTATAGGTTATATATATATATATATATATATATATATATATATACACCCGTATATGCATATATGCAGCATAGATATACCATACCTTGTAGAGAAAATTACAAATTCCATTGAGAGAAAACAAATATTATAATAATTTTGTAGATATCATCAGTTGTTTAAAATGAGGTAATTTTATTGAAGTAGAAGGAAGATTTGTAGGAAGAGGAAAATTACCGAAAACACACAATAAAAATATATTTCTGCACTTGACTACATTATGATGAAAATTTCTTTCTCTAGAACCAACATAAAAGCACTCTATTGGAAATCATAATCCACTTGTAATTTAACTTTTAAGGCTTAGAAAGGAATTCCAAAGAGGAAGCACAAAAATCTTGTTTTAGACAAAGCAGTGTCTTCTTCACCTTTGTTATTGAATGAAAATAAAATGTGTAACCACATGATGCTGCCACAAAATCGGTAGAATGGGGAAAAAATATATCTGGATGGACCAATTTCTTGTGAGGTTGTGGAGTCAAAAACATGGATACCTTGCTTCTTTATGTTCCTAATTTCATACAACTTCTTTGGAAACTCATTTGTTATCGTTTTAATCAGCTAAGACTAGGTTAGAACGCAGTTTTGAGTAATAACTTTTAATTGGTGCTGGGGCCACAATGATTGCTTTCCACACATGACACGCATCTGTTTGGGGTGGCTATGGCTTTGCTTCATATGATCCACATTTGAAGAGCAAGCTATTGGAGAACTTATGTATGGAATGTTATTGGCTCTTGTTACAGATTTAAAAGATAGTAAATAGAAATGCCTATGTCAAGCAGCAGGAGAGCACGAGAAGGGCAGGAAGTGTTGCAGTCTCCTGGGCCCTGAAGGGTGATGTGACTGGGGCTTTGCCAATCTCCTATGCCTATGTTTTCAATTTCAGAGTCTGTTGACTGCAATTTTGCTGCTTATATGTACCTGTGCTTATATACGGTCCTTGGCACCCAACCTCCTGGACAGAAATCAAACTGGACTCTTGGGTTTATTTTTGGAAGTGTGCCAGAATAGGTGAAGAAAGAGAATGGCCTTCAGTTTCCTGTTTTTAAAATAGTTTGGAATAATGCCAGCATTTGATTGCTGCCAGATTTCAAAATGAAAAAGAACTTATATGAAGAAAATAATGGAAAGCGTTGCTAACACTTTTATCTCTTAACATTGAATGAGATAAATTTACAGCTGTTGCTCTTTATTTTTGTTATTGGACCAATGTTCTATTAAGATGTAACCAAACTCAAAGAGTTTAATCTGTCTGTAACAGTCGACTGCAGTACTGTCACTACAATATTACATTCTGCAAATGTCTTCTGTTTTGTTAGATACCAATTTTTGGTGAGTCATCTCTAAGGAACATAGAAAACTATTGGCAAATTACTCAAGGTCCTTTCAGTGTGATTTGGAAATGATAAATATAAAATGGACTAGCCTTTTTATTGGAAGAAAAAGGGCTCAATTTGTGTTGGTAAGGAGTGTATATATTTAATAATGCTTCTTTTTCTCTGGCAATACCAACATTGTTTAACCTGAGAACTTCTACTCTTAGTAAACTCTGTAGTTTATTACAGAGTCTTTAAAATATTTCAAATAACCCTCTGCAGTTTTGAAGGATAAAGAAATGAGATGTGACTTCAGAGTATTATTGAGGAGAAGTTCATATTTAACATGAGAGTTTAGAATAGCCAACTTGTATAGTGGCCTCTGAAACTTCTGATCAAGTAGAGATAAATGTCTAAAGCATAAACTTGACATCACCAGCTTGCTGTGCATCTCTCGAAAATATTACAGTACTCTTCCAATGTGAAGAGCAAAATAGAACAATTATGGAATAAGGGGAAAAGTATATATATTAGCTCTTTTTTTTTAAGGTTTTTTATTTTTATTTTTTTATTTTTAATTATTGCTTCCCCCCCACCCCCCATTGTCATCTGTGTCCATTTGCTGCATCTTCTTTGGCTGCTTCTGTTGTCAGTGGCACGGGAACCTGTGTTTCTTTTTGTTGCATCATCTTTTTGTGTCAACTCTCCATGTGGGCAGCGCCATTCCTGGGCAGGCTACAATTTCTTTCGCTCTGGGCGGCTCTCCTTACGGAGCACACTCCTTGTGCATGGGACTCCCCTATGCAGGGGACACCCCTGCGTGGCAGGGCACTCCTTGCATGCATCAGCACCACACACGAGCCAGCTCCACGTGGGTCAAGGAGGCCTGGGGTTTGAACCGTGGACCTCCCATGTGGTAGATGGATGCCCTAACCACTGGGCCAAGACTGCCACCCTATATTAGCTCTTAAATTCACAAACATTGCTTTTGCTCACATTTTATTGGTCACATGGTGTTATGTGACTCAATCTGCTATTAATGATTAGTGACTCGATTTTCCTTCTTAAAAATGGTACTGCATGACAGAAAGAAGCCATTTTATATTTTGTCATAATCTGCAAAATTGTGCAGGACAGAGTGTAAATCTTAATGTAAAGTGTAAACCATAGTTAGTAGCAATGCATCAATAAGGGTTCATCAATTTTAACAAATGTACCATGGTAATGAGGGATGTTGTTGATGTGGGAAAGTATGGGAGTGGGAAGGTATGGCACATATGGAAATCCCTTATATTTTTTATATAACATGTAATCTAAAGCTTCTTTTAAAAAATTAAATATAAAAAGAATGGTACTACAGAGAGGGCCACCTCAGCAGGGGCATGGGATATTTTGAATAATAGAGCAAATGAGAATTTATTTATTAAATTGTAGATGTACCTGCTATGTACCATTTTATTTCCAGTCAGAATTACGATTATCTGTAAGATGAAAAAAAAAAGGTTATGAAAAGACAGAGAAACATGGTAAAAATCTAGCATCCTGGAGTGTTTACACTGAGACTATTTTAATATTTACTCTTTGAAATCTAAATGTGATTTTGGAAATAATTGATTCTTCCTCCAATGTACAGTATATAGTCAAAATAGCCTGCTGGATGTTGAGTAAGTTTAGAATATTAAAATTTTGTTCAACACACTCATCAAATATCTATTAATGTTTATTCACTTCCTTGAAGTTACTATCTAAAACTTAAATCATATTTGACCTTTTTAACTGATATATATTGATTCTAATTTCATTAATATCCCTTCCCTGGAAAGTACAAATTTCATTAAGGTAAAAATAAATCACTCATAAAAAATTACTATCATTTAAGTTCATTTCTTCAGTTGATATCCAATTTCTAAATATTACAGTAAACAATGCTATAGTATAAAAAGACAGTTGAAGATCCACTCAATTATAACTGCAATAACAGAAAGAGGTAGTGGGTGGTAGTTTCATTAATTAATACTTTTCAATGTTGTTTGGACAGTTGTATATTCACATAGGATAAAAATTAATTTCACTTCTACCTCTCATATTCAGAAATGGTATAGATTAAGTGTCAAAATATGACAGTCTAAACTAGAGTAGATTTAGAGATTAACAATGGATAATGTCTTCATGATATCAGGCTAACTATCATGTATATTTTGTATTTCTCATACAGAAACAAAATGCAAACCACAATGAAAAAGATTGATAAATTTATTATAAAAGAGTTAAGGATTTCTTTTCCTCAAAGGATTTAGAAAAACTCAACAATTTATGTAGCAAACCAGGGAAATGTATGTCAAATAATGTAGACATGAATTTCACAAAAAAGAATTCCAGACTGACAATAAAGTATGTTAAAACTTTGAAATATAACCTGCGTGTGTGTGAATAGGAAAGTTGAGAGAAAAGAACTTTCAAATATTAATGGTATATGCATTATGTTATGATCAACAGTGATGAAAGCAATGAGAGGGTATTCATAAGTTCATCTTTATATATTTTGGAAGACAGCATGTGAAAACTGGTGCCTAATGAACAGAGGAGAAGCCTTAGATAAAAAGTGGGACTGATGCTCATGGCTACCTAAAAATACAACAGTCTGGATCTTTTGGTGGAGGGAAAAAACATGTAATGCTGAGTCTTGGTATACTGACTTAGATTTTGCTTAGTCTCATCATGTTAACACCAGCAGTACTCAGACTTCGGCTGGCTGCCATGTTCAGGTTTATATTATCAGAGGGTGCCTCTCTGATAAAACAGAAACTGTGAGGAGGAAACAGTTATGGATTAAAGCCTGTGAGGAAAGATTACTGCAACACGGCCCTGAGAGGACCAAAGCAAATTGCGGCAGCACTACATTTCATTAAGCAAAAGCTTTTCTTTATTTTGGTTACCTTTGCTCACACAAGGAAATATCTGACATATCCACAGCTGGATAGAAACTTAAGGAACAGACAGCTCAGGGTCTAAATCCCAGAGATAGCACAGAAAATATTAAAATATACAACTTGCAATGAACAATTACAAGATAAACAAAAGCAACAAGGGACTCCTAAACAGCTCTTAGTAGATTTATTTACCATTTTACATTGTCTTCTTAAGACAATAAAGCATAGGAAGGTATCAGGTTTTGAATAAGAAAGAAAGTAAACATTTTCATATTACCCTAAATGAAATGAGACAATTAATGGATAGTGGATCATTTTTAAACCTCTGGTTAATTTAGCCAAAGAGATGAAGGATGACTTTGCATCTCTAATTTGCTACCAGAAAATAAATCACTGACTTAAGAATTATAAATGGTTTAGGGAAATTGTATTTACATATATATATATATGTGTGTGTGTGTGTGTAATTTTTAGGCATTAAAAATCATTAAGTATACTTCAAAGAGATTTGAATATCATTTCTCATAATGTATTAAAATACAAATATATAGAAAATATGTGAAAAATAAATTAACATTATAATATTGAGATAAAATTGTATTTGATGTTTTAATGATTATAAGAAAAAATCTCAGAAAAATTATCAGGTTAGAGAAAAAAGTTTCTTGACCGATATAGCCTAATTCTTCAAGGAAATATTAATTAAAAACATATGCTTGGAAATATCAGTTTAGAGCTTCAGATATCCATAAAATAAAATACCAAATTGTAGAAAAAATTAAAATGAAGTTGAAAAAGAAAACTATTAGAAATTGGTCAGGAACCTGAGGAATAAAGATCAGTGGATCTACATAATAAAATATGATGGATAATATATATATGTATTTAAATAATATATATGTATTTATATATATGTAAATTTAAATACAACTCAAGAGTTGGTACAAAATAAAATCAAAATCCCCCAAGGAATACCCAGAAGTTTATCCATCACCTTTGTTTTTTGTTTTTGTTTTTAATTTTATTCATTTTGTAAAAATATTACATTCAAAAAATATGAGGTCCCATTCAACCCCACCACCCCCACCCCACCACTCCCCCCCCAGCAACACTCACTCCCATCATCATGACACATCCATTGCATTTGGTAAGTACATCTCTGGGCATCTCTGCACCTCATGGTCAATGGTCCACATCATAGCCCATACTATCCATCACCTTTGTAAGACTATAACTTGACTATAAAATTGGACAGAGATATCTTTCCCAGAAAACAGCTGTTCAGATGACCCAGATAGCAATACAATTAATTTTTATAAGAAATATGATGGTGTCATCATATTGGAATATAATATATTGAAAATATAAGAAAATAATTCAGATATTAGAGGAACGTGAACAATTCAGACTTTTACCAGAGTTACTGCTTTTTAAATATTTTATTTAAAAATACTTTCAAATACAAGACAATTAATAAAAATAATATGAACTCTATAGAAAGAATACAGACAAAACTGGTAAGTGCAGTTTTCAATTTCAAGAAATTTCACATTGATTTAAAGTTTATGGTGTACTGTTCAATTTTTTCCTTTGGCCCCTCTTCTCTCTTATTAGATTACATCCAGAATTATATATTGTGTTTGTCATTGTCTCTTTAGTTGTTCATTCTGTTTTTTAAATTGTGGGAACCTATATAAAACATAAGCTTTCAGGTATCAGTCCCTCCAAGCATGCCATCAGAGACATCCATGGTGTCTGCTATTTACTCTGCTTTGGTCCCCTCATCACCTTCCATTGCCCAGACTTCCCCATATCCAAAACAGGAACCCCACACACATTACCCATTAACTCCCTGTATTCCTATACCCCTCCACATGCATACTTTGCTACTTAAATTATAATTCCTTTCTATGTGAATATGGGTATTCTCCAATGTCTAAATTGTCATTACCATGGGGCTTAAATTAAAATCCTAAATATCCAACACTCCCATTTCCTTTGATACCAAATCACCTTCAATCTTATACACAAGCTATGTTCCTATATCCCACCTGTCCTCCCACCTGTATGTAGTTCTTGTATAAAATCACATGTTTATACATTATGAGTATAAAGCAACTGCATTTTCATTATTTTTGTGCATTAAACATTTTAAATCATGTAGGAAGTAAAATAGTAGAGCTACAAGCCAAAATCACAATAGTACTGGAATTCATATTTACCCATGTTGTTACCCTTACAGGAGATCCTTATTGCTTGATGTGGCTTTAAACTATTTTCCAGTATCCTTTCCTTTCAGTGTGAAGAATTCACTTTATCATTGTTGATAGGGTAGGTGTAATGGTGATGAAATACCCACAGCTATTGTTTATCTTGGAATGTCTTAATTTCACACTCATTTTTGAATGACTTCTTTTCTGGATGTAATAAACTTAGTGGAAAGTAATTTTCCTTTAGGACTTTTAACATTTTGTGCCACTGTCTTCTGCCTCCATGGTTTCTGTAGATAAATTGGTACTTAATCTTATTGAGGGTACCCTGCACGTGACACATTCCTTCTCTATGTGGTTGCTAGAATTCTCTATCTTTGGCATTTAAAAGTTCATTTATAAATTGTTTTTAAGTGTCCTTAAGAGCTTATCCATTCAATGAGTTTATGGAACAGTTTGAGGACCAAGAATAGGGGCTAGTCTGTATGTTTCTGAGCATGCATCGTATCTTGGGCACGGGCATGTATACTTAGGAATTTCCCTATTTGCAGGTTTATAAATGTCCCCCTTGCCATGACATACAGTTCCCTCACAGTCCCAGGCACTGCAGTGAATGTACTACAGCCAGAAATACTGAGCCACAGTGAGCCTGCTGTGCCCATTTTTTTCAATCATAGGATGAAGGCTGAAGTTAAATGAGCACTCATTCCCTAAGGCTGAAAGTTTCTAGATATAGATTTCAAGTAAAAGGCAGCCTTCCTAGATTCAATTTGGAGATATAAAAAAGTTAAATATTTCACCATGAGAATACCTGCTCATCATCTGAGAATCAGAAAAACAAAAGTATTTCCATATGACAGCATAAGCTTGTTTAATTTTTTGGTGATAAAAGTTTTTCATATATTCTAAGAAATATGTTATTCTGCAAGTAAAATGCACTTCACCTGTTGCTATGTCTCACTCCACTCTGTAACTACTTGTTCCTTATCATGCATAAATAATGAATGCATTGAGCTAGGTATACACCTATTCATCCAGGTCACAGGGAGAGAAAAAGACCCAAAAGAATATTCTGGGTTGAGGGCTAGGCTTTCATATTCCATTTTTTTAGTGAGGGGAAAAACTTTAACTCAGATCTCTGTGCTAGATCTTTATTTTATCCTTAATTTTTGATCAGTGGTATCTCAATTAAATCACCTTTTAATTGGTGCAGATATTGTAGAAAAGAGAATGCAAAGAGGGCTATTTGAATTAAATTCTCTAATTCAAAACACTGAATATTCTGTCCCAGGCTGGCAGTATCTTATAAGTGTAAATTTTTCTCAAATGTATAGGCAGTTTTGATGGTATTCACCAATGATCTTCTCAATATGGTGTCATTCTTTATCATAGCTTGAAATTATTCTAAACATTATTCAAATCAATTTAGCATTGTTGAAAAATTTTTGTCCAGAAGAATCTGTGAATTCCACAAATATGTGGAGTAAAAACTTGGAAACAGATGTATAGCTCACTATCACATTGGAAACAACATATATATACACAATTAAAAACCCTGGATATTTAGCATGGCAGATTAAAATTTAGAACACATATCAAATAAAATCAAGCCTTACCCAAATAGTTTACAGAATTTTTTATTCAAGGAAAACTCTGCTTGGGAACTCAAAATATCTGTGAAGCATTCTTCCTGGAGCAGTGTTTATCTCTCTGTTCCTCAGACTACAGATGATTGGGTTTATGAGTGGGGGCACCATGGAGTAGAGCATGGCTGTCAGAACATCTTTAAGAGAAGCTGTA
Source organism: Dasypus novemcinctus (assembly GCF_030445035.2). Lineage (NCBI taxonomy): Eukaryota > Metazoa > Chordata > Mammalia > Cingulata > Dasypodidae > Dasypus > Dasypus novemcinctus. The sequence continues at coordinate 48,801,197 of NC_080699.1, read as the reverse complement.
TTTGCAGTTGGACTACGGGCAGCCGTCACCCCAGAAATTATAAACAAAATGAGAATTGCCCTCCATGGTGTACAGGTGGATAAGACTTTGTTAAGGGCTTCCACAGAATGCATCCTATGCACCATTGAAAATATATCAATATATGTCTTAACTGTGAAGGCTTAACATGCTAATGTAGTACAAACACTTGGAACTAAGGTTATAGACTCAGAAAACTGAACATCTGGAGGTGAGATCCTCAAAATTTGTGGTATATCACAGAAATGTTGATAGATCACGTTGGACCCTGGGATGGAAGCCTGAACATGACACCTGTGGGAGAGCAGAATGGATGAACCCACTTGCCCACGAGCCACCAGCTGCCTGTGTGCACAGACGTGGGGTGATGGTGAGTCCATAGGGCAGAGGGTGGCAAATGGCAACATAGCGATCATGGGACATCATCACAAGGAAGGCCAGCCCCGTGGATACAGAGAAGAGAACCAGAAAGATCTGGGCAGTGCATTCTGGGAGAAAAATCAACTTACTGCCCACCAGAGAATTCACAATCATTTTTTGCACCATAACTGAAATGCAGCAAAGGTCTATGAGGGATAAATTGCCTATAAAGAAGTACATTGGTGAATGCAGATGTGGGCCAGTTACAAGGACAATAACAAGATTCCCAGTCAGGGCTCCCAGATAAATCACTGAGAAGAGGAGACCTTGAAGCACTCGGCGCTCTTGGGAGCTTGAGACATCCATGAGGAGGAATTCTGTGAAAATAGTGAGATTGTCCATGTTTATTGATATGCTTCCATCTGCCTGAAGTCAAAGTATAAATGATAAGAATATACTAAAAACAGTGCAGATGATCCATATTACTCACAAATAAATGTTCCTAGGGCTATCATTGTGGCTTCTCATGAAGAATTCACCTTCGAAAAAATGGACAAAAAGTATTTTGAAACAATTGAACTCACATATTACCTTTTTCGCTTTCTTTCCTAATTCTGTTTTAATATGTTAATTTCAACAATCATAGGATCAGACCATTTAAGTACACTAAATGATCTAACACTAAGCCTAAAACCTTTCAGTTGTTGAGTTATATTGATACTAACTAGTTCAATTAAACATTTTAAAACTCAGCCAGGGTATAGCCAGTGATTATATTCTCATTTCTTCATTAGAAAATGGTCATCTCAGATATATTCTGTAAGAAGTCTCTGCATAAGCCCATTTGTTTGAACACTGTGCTGTCATTTTTTCCTTTACCAGGTGACTAGGATGTTTGCTTATTTCCCCCATCTTAAGCTAGGTGACATAAAACCAGTTTCTTTTTTTTAAAAAGATTTATTTTTTTTATTTATTTAATTCCCCTCCCCTTTCCTGGTTGTCTGTTTTCTGTGTCTTTTTGCTGCGTCTTGTTTCTTTGTCTGCTTCTGTTGTCCGTCAGCAGCACAGGAAGTGTGGGTGGCGCCATTCCTCTGAAGACTGTACTTTTTTTTCGCTCAGGGTGGCTCTCCTTACAGGTGCACTCCTTGTGCGTGGGGCTCCCCTACGCAGGGGACACCCCTGCATGGCGCGGCACTCCTTCCGCGCATCAGCACTGTGCATGGGTCAGCTCCACATGGGTCAAGGAAGCCCAGAGTTTGAACCGCGGACCTCGCACGTGGTAGACAGATGCCCTAACCACTGGGCCAAGTCCGTTTCCCAAAACCAGTTTCTATAACAAGGTTAATGAATGATTGTGAGAGTCTTTTCAGGTGATGACTAGACATCACCACTTGTTCATTTCAGTTGATCTGTAAGACATGAGTGTGAGCATTTGCCTTCTTCCTTTGCAGCAACTTCCATAAAATATTTGATTCTTGTAAATTCTAATTGATTCCAATGTGTAGCCAGTGTTACCTTGCTGTCCTCAAGTTTACTCTCTTACCTGTACACAGAGTCTAAGAAAAGCATCCCACTTGGAATTATACTTTCTGAAAGCTTATTTCCTTACATCAGCAAAGAATTCCAATACTTGATGAAGACCTAAATGTCTGGCCAGGTATCTTACCTGCATGCTTTTCTGGATTTTACTGAAATCTCCTCTTTCAAAATCACTATTGTAACCACAATTATTTTACTTGGACTTGTCTTGAAACATACCTAGATATAAGAAATCCTATTTCACTCAAAATTACACTTTCAAATCTAAATTAATTACCTTGAAAGGTCTCATTTCATAACTATTTAATTTTATATGTGGAAAACATAAATTAGGGGCATAATATATGTAAAAATGTTAGAAATGGTATTTTATTGATACTTTTTCATATATAATAAATTTGTAATTATAAAATTACATAACAATAACAAGCATTTTATGCATATGATGATAATAAAAATAATAGCGTTTTACTTTCATTGATTAAATTTATATGATTTGTAGCACTTTTGCAATGTTTATGGCAGACTGTTTTTCTATTGTAATCCTTCCAATTATGAATATTTCTTCTGTCATCCTCAAATATGTGAGAAAAAGAATAACTGTTAAAGAGAGATTTTATTAAATTACCAAAAATAATACTGTGATTAATTGACTACTACTTAAATAAGTGTTCTTTATTGTACATACTCAAAATTCCAGATGATTTTTTATTTACCTTTATGAAAATTAGACATTATTTTTGATCAGTATAAGTCTCATTCCTATCCTCTATCTCTTTAGACTGTATTTTTCTCCTTCTGTACAAATTCACAAGTTCTCTGATGTCACAGTTATCATCCATCTTCTACTCTGGGGTACATCATGACAGTTAAATGCACAGCTTGGGCAAAAGACAGAGAGTTAATTTATCTCTGCTCCTTATTACTTCAGGGATATTTTTTTAAAATTTCATAGTTTTAAAATGTCAAATAATTGAGTGGGATACTTATTCCTCATCAATTGTTTAAATACATGAAATACCATAATAAAAATCTCTATAGAACATATGTAGTTCCTAATATCCTGCAAATAAAAAATGGATTTGTTCATAAATAACCCCCGGATATCTCAACCTATTCATTAATATATCAAAGACTGTTTTTGCTTATGAGGATTGTTTTCCATGAAATGCTGTTTTAACACAGTGCTGCCTCTGAATTTCTTAGCTATCCTTTACCATCTATTTAAAGTAATATTTAAGACATTGGGCTTGTGCTACTTCAATATCGTGGTACTTTCTGTATCATTATGTTTTCAGTGTTAGTACTACAGGCTATGTATCACATACATATCATCAGGTACCATCTTTCAAAACTATTCATGTATAACAAAACCAGAATAAGAAATACTTAAACTTTCAATGAGTGTTCATTAATTATATAGAGCAAAAATAATTAAGCATGCTAATGATCTTGAGACATATCACAAATATATCTGAATTTTTCATTAGCTATTTTAAAGAAACATACAGATTAAAGCTTGCAACTATACCTGAGAAATGAGGAAACACACATTCCATTCTGTAATGGAGTATTACTTTTGAGCTGTTATAAAGAATCTACAAAATTTGTGATTCTGCCTCATTCTTTAAATAAAATTCAAGAAGTGACTTCCCAGGGAAACTCACTTATTTATACTCTAGGAGCAACTGTACTTTTAGATCCTATATAAACACAAGTATTCTTTAAGCAGGGTACATATGGATCATAAGACTCAGAAACCCTGGAGAACTAGTGATTTCACCTTCTAGAGAGTCCAGTTTTCCTTCAACTCTTGATTGGTAAGGATGCTTTGGTGATACTCTAGATCAGATAAAGTTGTAATAGTGCTTATTATCAATAAAATTAGCAGAGAATTTTTTTTAACAAAAAAGAAACATTCAGAAAAGTTTCATAATCACTGATATTCAATGCATTTTCAATTTTACATTAGAGTATAATTAAATTACTAAAATTCAATATATTATTAAATATTAAACTCCAGTAAAATTGAATTTTATATGGGTTTGGATTAATATTATAAGTGGAAGGAAAATTATATATTACTCAAAATCATCAACACCACCAAAAACAAGCAAAATTTGACCAGTAGGTATTAAATTGAAGAAAAAATTTTTGAAGCAATCCTCACACTTGGTATATAACAATCGTGTTAGGTAGCCCTAAGACTGTGAGTTACTACTCCACAAGGAGGTTGGAGGAAAACTGGCCATTCAACATTATTCTGCAGATGACTTATTAATAGCTACCCATCCAGGGAGCATTAGAATGTGGGAGAGGGTAGGATGCTCTAAGGAAAGTCTTGGAAATGAAGGCTGGAAAATAGAAGTCTCCTCATACCCTACAAGAAATCAACACAATTAGGAAGTTTGGCAGGAGACATCTGGATTAGAGAAGTTAAACTGATGAAAGCAGAAATCACCCTTGCCTTGGGTATAGGACATTGTTGCTTCACCAGGGCTGGGAACCCTCAGCAAGGGGTTGCAAAACCTCAGCAGATCTTTACCTACCTTTTAATCACTCCATGTTCTCATTTTTTGTTTGTGGGTTTTAGGCCAAAAAAGCAAAACTCTGAAGGAATGTTCAGTTTGATGAAGGCTACAAAAATTCCCTGTTATAGCAAGAGTTATTCAGGGTAGATCAAAGTAAATGGAGAACTGGGAAGATTTGCCATAGGAGATGAGTTTGAGGGAAAACGATGGCCAGACATCTAATAAAGCCATATTATTATTCTTAAGGAATAGTAAGCAAAATATATACAAATATGTACTATTTGAGGTTCTTTGAAATATTTTAGACACAATTTAATAAAGTTGATAAAAATCATTTGTTCTCATGTTTTTGGGTTCCAGGGGCCCTTTACATTCTAGGGAACTATTGGAAATACTTAATAACTTATACATTTGCAGTTTATATCTATGGAAAATCAACATATTAAAATTATAACTGATATTTCTAGGACATGAGTTTTTTAAAAATTTAATTATCATTCAAAACAAACTTTATTATCAGTAAGTACTTTTGGTATTTTTTGAAATTAGAGTATTTATTGGTTTACAGGAAAATATGGTTTTTCCCCTTAACATTTTACATTTTTGTATTGTACAAATCTTTGATTTCTTTATTGATCTTCTGTGTAGATGTTCTATCCATTTTTTACTAAACATTTATTTATTTATTTATGCCCACCCCTCATTGTTTGAGCCTGCTGTCTGCTTTCTACGTGCACTTGGTGTCTGTTCTTCTGTGTCTGCTTGTCTTCTCATTAAGCAGCACCAGGAACCAATCCTGGGACCTTCTGGAGTGAGAAAGAGGCACTCATTCTCTTGCATCACCTCAGCTTCCTGGTCTGTTGGGTCTTTTATTGTCTCTCCTTTGTGTCTTTTTTTGTTGTATCTTCTTGCTATGCCAGCTTTCCGTGCCAGCCATCTCTCCATGCCAGCCAGCACTCCGTGGGGGTCAGCACACCTGCATGGGTCAGCTTGCCCTCACCAGGAGGCCCTGGGAATTGAACCCTGGACCTCTCATATGGTAGACAGGAGCCAAATCACATGAGCACATCCACTTCCCTCTATCTATTACTAAAAGTGGTGTATTGAAGTTCCCTACTATTACTGAAGAACTGTCTATTTGTACCTTCAAATATAAATATATTTGCCTCATATGTTTTAGGGTCTCTAGGTGCATATATATTTATAATTAAGTCTTCTTTACTTAACCAATTTGTTAGTATATAGAGTCCTGATTTTTCCTCTCTTACTTTTTAAAAAATTGAAAGTTATACTCTACAGAAAAATCTTGTAGAAAGAATGGTGTTCCTATATAACTGCCCCCCCAACAGGCAATTGTCCCTATTATGAAATATTTGCATTAAGATGTTACCTTTGTTACAACTGAAAAAATGCCATAATAATTATGGTGTTAACTATATTCCATGTACACAGCACTTTTCCTATACCTCTCTGTCACCCACTTTTCAGTTATACTTGTTACATGTTATATCTTTATATACAGCATATCCAAAACCACAGGTATACCATTACTTTATATTTGCTTGCATTTTAGAATTTGTAGAAAGGAAAAAGTGAATTAACATGACAAAAATATAATACAACATTAATAAACTCATAATTTCCCAAATTTTCACATTCACCGTAGATCTTAATTATTCATACGAACTCAATCCATTGCCAAGGATCTTTTCCTTTTAGTCTGAGAACTCCCTTTATTATTGTCATATGGCAGTTCTAATGATGATGAACTACCTCACTTTTATTTTTTTTCAATCTGGAAATGTGTTGAAATCTCCCTCTTGTTTGAAAGACTATCTTGCCAGAAATAATATTCTTAAGTGGGCAATCATTTCCCTTCAGCTCTGTAAATATTACATCCCACTGCCTTCTTGCTTTCAGCAAGAAATTGGCCCTTAATATTGTAGGGTTCACTTGTACATACCACCTTTCTTTTCTCTTGCATCTTTCAGAATTCTCTTCCAATCCTTGGCATCACAGTGTGATCACAATGTGTCTGAGTATGTTTCTCTATGATTTTATCCTCTATGGGGTTCATTAGGATTCTTGAATGTGTATATTCATGTCTTCCATTGCATTTATGAAGTTCCCTGCCACTGTTTCTTTGAATATTCCTTCTGTCCCTTTCTTTCTTCTTCTGTATGTTCTATAATGCATATATTGGTATACTTGATCATACCCCATATTTTTTCTTAGGCTTTGTTCAGCTTTTGCTATTTTTATTCTACTCTCCAGCCCCAATCATTTCAATTGTCTTATCTTCCACCTCAATAATTCTTCTGCTATTTTAAATAAATAAATAAATAATAATAATAATAATAAAATAATTCTTCTGCTAGATCTGATCTGCTGTTGAAACCCTTTAGAGACTTTTAATTTAAGTATTGTAGTCTTCAACTCTCATATTTCTCTTTGGTTACCTTTTATCATTTCCATCCATTTACTGAATTTCTCAATTTCTTCATACATAATTTCCTGATATCCTCTAGATCTTTCTGCATGTTTTGTGCATTTTGGTGGTCACTTTTAAAGGTCTTTGTCTGGTATGTTCAAGTTCTTGTCCCCTTCTTTGTCAATTATTTCTGATGTTTCATCTTCTTTCTATGGATTGGTCATCATCTCCTTTTAGTTTTTTGTTATTGTTTTTGTTTATCTTGTAATCCTTCTTGGCATATTGTATATTTTAATGTTTTCTGTGCTACTTCTGAGATTTAGACCCTGAGCTGCCTGTTCCTTAAATTTCTATCCAGTTAGTGCTATCTCAGACATTTCCTCGTATGAACAAAAGTAACCAAAGAGAGAGAAAAAAAGAAGAAAAGAAAAGATCAAAGTGAAAAAATCCTTTACCAGTATTTGCCAATTGTACCTGTGTTAGCTGGTGCCTTCTCACAGAGTAGCCCATCAACCAAGAAGAAAGCCTTATGCAGAACACAGACTGCTCTCAGACTTTTCTTAGCCTGTATCTTATCCTTGGCATGTGCTCACGGTCTTAGGAATGTTCCTATTCACAAGAATCCACATGTCTCCTAAAAACTCAGTGGAGTAGACTCCCCCCTCTCCAGGGTGCTTTATGTTATATCTTGAAGCAGGTAAACCTTTGCCTCAGGCTGTTTCTTAAACTGCCTTATCTATGCAGTAGGTGGATCTATGCTTCTCCCTAGAGATCAAGTTTCAGAAGAGTGAGCCGAGATGAATGTCCTGGTTCATTCCTTCAGGTTCCCCACCCCCCACACAAACAGACTGGCACCAGTCTGCCTGTAAGGTTTACACTATTCCCTGCAGGTCGTGGACAGGCACCCACCAAGAGAGCACAAGCCAGCTCCAAATGATAACAGGGAGAGTTTGGGGGAGGGATCTGTAAACATTTTAAAATTGTGTTTATTTGGGGCTTGCCCAGATATTGCACACCTTTTCTGTTTTTCTGGGGCTCTGAGGAAGAGGTTCTGCCAGAATTTAGTAGATGTTCAAATATTCTGTGTGGCAACAGATGCCAGGAAAGTCATCTCCATCTTCACTGATATGGAAACTCATCTTCCTTTATGACAGTGTCTGCCAAGCAACGAAGTCTGAGTAGCTATAGTCTGTCAGTAAGTCATCTTATTTAATTTAATTCCTGATACTCATCATTTTAATTATCTTTTATTATTTATAAAACTAGCTAGGAGTTGATCAATTTGTTTGATTTTCTCCAAGAAAATCTTTTGCTTCTGTCATTTTTTTATTTTTCTTTTCTGCTTTCTATATCATTGTTCCCTAGCTTTTTCTTTATTATTTTCAGCTTTCACCTAGCAGAGGGTCACTTTGCTCTTCTTTTCCTGCTTTCTTGAATTATAAATGTAGTTGATTTGCCTTTGTACATTTCTTCTTTTATGGTATGGAAAAACACTTAAAGATTTAAATTTCTATCAATGAACTGCTTTATTTCTATTACCCTACAATCATTCACTAACATTAAATTCAAAATATTCAAAATATTTAAAATTGGACTATTTTTGATTCACAAATATTTGTTAGAGGTTATTTAATTTCTAAAATTTTGATTGTTCCTGATAGCTAACTTAATTTCATTGTTGGAAGAAAAGATGGTCTCTTAAGTTAAATGCATTTTAATTCATGGAGAATTGATTACTTCTTTGGTATGGCATTTGCTTCATATATTCTCAAGGGAAAAATTAAATCAACAATGATATGCTAACCAATGCCCCCAGAAATTCTTAATTAACAAATTTGGCAATTATTAAGGATGGTGTTGATTTTGTTGAACTTAACAGTCACATGCATTTTGTTGGTAATGTGAAGCACTTTAAACATGTTATAAATGATGAATATTATCCTAAAAAAGCTAAATAGCACCTGTCCTATGAAGCATCAAGTTTAGTCTTCATTATTTATCCAAAGTAATTGAAAATCTGTCCAAAAGAATTTGTAAAAGTATACTTAGCAGTTTTGTTCTTAATAACTATTAATAAAACATGGAAATGGCACATTTGTCCATCAAAGGAATCAAAGGAATGATTATAAAATAACAGTATTTAAATATAAAATGAAGGAATTGTTAATACATCTAATAACATGATAAATTTCAAAATGAATCCAGGTTTTAATACATGTTTTGGTGATTTGGAGCTGTACGTACCTTGAAAATCAACTTTTTAAGCTGGTTCCTTTCCTACACATCCCATTGTAAGTAGGACTTTTAGAGGAGATTAGCTGAGTTAAATGAATGAGCCATCTTAATCAGAATGGTTCTTTCTTTTCTTTCTTATTAGAGAAATTGTGCATTTATAGAACAATCATGCATAAACTATAGACCCTCAGGAGCACCAGTACCTGGAGTTGTATCTATTTTCGCTGTCTCTGGGATCCTGCTGAGAAGTGCATAAGCGTGAAGCCTCTGATGACCTCCCAACTCTCTTCTGAAGGTTCTTAGCCATATAAATTCATTTGTCTTAACCATTTTCTCCTTTTATTTAAGGTCTTTCTCTGGTTGTATCATCAGCTGGTGCTTAGTAGTAATCCCTCGGCTTCTGGGAGGTTCATCCCCAGGAGTCATGTCCCACACTGGGGGAAAGGTAATGCATTTACATGCTGAGTTTGGCTTAGAAAGTGGCCACATTTGAGCAACATGGAGGCCCTCAAGAGGTAACTCTTAGGCACCCTGCAGCTCTAGGCCTAGTTGAAATTTCAGGCACACAGGCTCATAATCATAGTCATAAGTATCAAGGGTTGATCATTGGACTAGGCTTCTTCACTGGTCTTGCAATTGGGGATTGTTCCATTGGCAAATATGACAGAGCTCCTCTGGCTAGGACCTTGGCACTCCCTCAGTCATTATTTGTAACTGTAACTAAAAGGAAAATACCCAATGAATATCTGAACATTTTTATATACCCTGTATACATGTACCGGAGAACTCCCTCCCAACAATGTGTCCTCTATCAATAACTCCCCACACCAGTGTTCCTCCCTTGCCATAGTTGAACCCCTCTGTGGTCCAAAACATTTTCAAATATGAAGCCTAATATATTGCCAAATTCAATTAGTATGAAAATGAAATAGTAATGATAGGTTTAAAGATTAGAAATAGAATACATATTAATTTGGAAAGGCTAAAATAAGTAAAAAGTAAATTGGGTTCTTAAAAAATATCATAAGAAGGACTTCCAGCAAGATGGTGGCTGAGTGAGCTTGCCTTGCCGTCTCTCCTGGGAAGAGGCAGCTGGGCACTGCTGGAGGTTCTCCGGGACCAGGCTTTTTCAGGATTTTTTCAGGGCAGGAAGTGTCTGGACATCGATTTGGTGGGAAGGTAACAGAAAGGACTGGTCTATAAGATATAAATTGGGACTTTTCAGGAGGGGGAGGCAAGATGGCGGTGGAGTGAACTTCCCGGTTACTAGCTCCTGGGGGGAATCGGCTGGGAGGCGTCGGAGACTCTTTGGGACCGGCTGTTTCAGGATTTTTCCTGGTCCGGAGGTGTCTGGACATCGATTTGGAGGGAAGGTAACAGAGAGGATCCATCTGTGAAATATACACGGAGATCCCAGCTACGTGTGGAGGATTCCCTCCTTGGGTAGGTGGAGCCGAGGCAGCTAGCACCGCGCGGAGCCCCGGCGGGCGGCGGCCAGGGTAGCCGGGTCCGGCCGAGCCCGGCTGAGCCACGGCGGGCGGAGGGGCGGAGCCTGGCTGAGCTCGGCCGAGCCCAGCCACGCCACGCCAGGAGGCAAGCGGGAGAGCCGAGCCACGCCGGGCGGCGGGCGGGAAAGCCGAGGCCGGCCGAGCCCAGCCGAGCCACGGCGGGCAGCGGGCGGGGGACCGGAGCCCAGCTGAGCCCAGCCGAGCCTGGCGGTGGGGTTTCTGTTCTTTGGGTTTTTTTTGTTTGTTTTTTTATTTTTTATTTTTTAATTTTTTTTTGTTGTTGTTGTTCTTGTTGTTCTTTTTTTTTTTTTAATCCTCTCTTTCTTGTCCCCAATATTCTTCTTATACTATTTTACCTTAACAATACAATAGGTCCTACAGGAAATACCTCACATTTGCTGGGTTTCCTCACCCTCCACTGCCTCATTTCTCTGTGAATAGATTTAGCCTATCTACACTATCCCCTTTCCCCTACAACTTGATATCCTCCACCATCTGCTATCTCTCCTATATTCCATCTCCCTTTCTTTGATCCACAAAGTGTCTAACTCTTAATTTCTAATACCTTTGTTTAGTTTTCCATCTGGTATTCGCCCCTGAAACTATTACCTTTCTTTTCTCTTTCCCTCTCTCACGAAAACAATAGCCTCTTAGTACGTACCACATTCCTCCCATATTCAGTCGTCTACCTCATTATAGGTACTTTCCTACTACTATAACTCTACACAATTTACATGATCTAACCTCCATCCTCCCAGAACTCATATTGTTGCTTTGTAAACATATATCACCAATACTACTTCACACTTTCTCCTTCCTTACACAATTGACTTTCCCCAGCACTAATACTTTCCTTTAAAGTGAGCTTAACTAGCAATAAGAAATTGGAATAAGAAGAACAAAGTGACAAAGAGAAGATATAACACTTACGCAAAAACAACAGCTAATTAATCTCCAAGACTAGACAAAGAAGCTAAGGAACTGATTAAACCCATCAAAGAAAAAATGTTGACAAGACAGCAACAAAAATCTACAAACCAAACCAGTAATCAGGAAAACATGGCTGAATCCAATCAACAAACTGAAAATCAGGAAGGGGGGGGCAGGACTTCGCACAAGCAATGAAAGATCTCAGAACATTTATCACTGACAAATTTGATGAAGTAATGAAAGAGGTTAACAGCGTGAAGACAACACTTGGAGGGGAAATTGCAGACATGCGCAAAAAAATAACAGATATGATGGAAATGAACACCACAATTCAAGAAATCAAAAATACACTTGCAGCAAATATCAGCAGACTAGAAGAGGCAGAGCAGAGAATTAGTGATGTGGAAGACAGTGCATTGGAAATCAAACAGATAGTAGAAGTGGTCAATAAAAAGGTAGAAAAAATCCAGATAGGACTTAGGGACCTGAATGATAACACAAAACGCTCAAACATATGTATTATAGGCATTCCAGAAGGAGAAGAGAAGGGAAAGGGGTCAGAAGGAGTGTTGCAGGAAATAATGAATGAAAACTTCCCAAATCTACTGAAAGAGACAGATGTACATATCCAAGAAGCACAGCGCACTCCACTGGTCATAAACCCCAACAGGCCCACCCCAAGACATATACTTGTCAAATTATCCAATGCTCAAGACAAAGAAAAAATTCTAAAAGCAGCAAGAGAAAAGAAAACCATCACATACAAGGGAAACTCCATAAGATTAAGTGCTGATTTCTCATCTGAAACGATGGAGGCAAGAAGGCAGTGGTATGATATAGTCAAGGTACTAAAGGAAAAAAATCTCCAACCAAGAATACTCTATCCAGCTAAATTAGCATTCAAAAATGATGGAGAGTTCAAAATATTCACAGACAAACAGAAACTGAAAGAGTATATCAACAAGAAACCTCCCCTTCAAGAAATTCTTAAGGGAATTCTGCAGGAAGAAAGGAAAAAACAGGACAGTCAGAGATGGAGGAGAGTGTAAAAGCAACAAGAAAGACAAAAATAGAAGGGGAAAATAAAATAATACAAACAAAATATAACGAACACAAATCCAACCAAAGTATGGCTACCATAAATAACTCTCTAAACGTAATAACACTGAATGTCAACGGATTAAACTCACGTATCAAAAGATTCAGACTGGGACACTGGATAAGGAAATATGACCCATCTATATGCTGCCTACAAGAGACACATCTTAGACCCAGAGACTCATGGAGGTTGAAAGTGAATGGCTGGAAAACAATCATACAAGCAAACAACAACCAAAAAAAGGCAGGAGTAGCTATATTAATATCAGACAAAATAGACTTTAAATGCGAAACAATTGTGAGAGACAAAGAAGGATACTATATTTTAGTGAAAGGGACAATTTGTCAAGAAGATCGAACAATCAAAAATATTTATGCTCCTAACAAGGGCGCCTCTAAATATGTGAGGCAAACGCTGGAAAAACTAAGTAAAAGAATAGATGCATCTACAATTATAGTGGGGGATTTTAATACACCACTATCAACTCTGGACAGAACATCTCAAAAGAGAATCACTAAAGAAACAAAACATTTGAACAGTATATTAGAAGAGCTGGATCTAATAGACATATATAGATCATTACACCCAAACACAGCAGGATATACATTTTTCTCAAGTGCACATGGAACATTCTCCAAGATTGACCGTATGCTAGGCCACAAAGAAAGGCTTAATGAATTCAGAAAGATCGAAATCATACAAAACAATATCTCTGACCACAGTGGAGTCAAGCTGGAAATTTGCAAGGGACAGAGACCCAGACTTCACACGACAATTCGGAAATTAAACAGCACACTCTTAGAAAAACGGTGGGTCAAAGAGGAAATCTCAAAAGAAATCAATGACTACCTTGAAACAAATGATAATGATAACACAACATACCAAAATTTATGGGATGCAGCAAAAGCGGTACTGAGAGGGAAATTTATAGCCATAAATTCATATATCAAAAAAGAAGAAAGAGCAAAAATTGGAGAACTAACTGCACTTTTGACGGAATTAGAAAACCAACAACAATGTAACCCAACAGGAAGAAGAAGGAAGGAAATAACAAAGATAAGAGCAGAACTAAATGAAATAGAAAATAAGAAAGCACTTGAAAAAATAAACAAGACCAAGAGCTGGTTTTTTGAGAAGATCAACAAAATTGACAAACCTTTAGCGAGACTAACAAAGAAAAAAAGAGAAAAGATGCAAATACACAAAATAAGAAATGAGAAAGGTGATATCACCACTGACCCCACAGAAATAAAGACTATCATAAGAGGATACTTTGAAAAACTATATTCCAACAAAAATGACAATTTAGAGGAAATGGACAAATTCCTAGAAATACATAAGCAGCCCATGCTGACAAAAGAAGAAATTGATGATCTTAACAAACCAATCACAAGCAAAGGGATAGAATCAGTCATTAAAAATCTCCCAACTAAGAAGAGCCCAGGGCCAGATGGCTTCACAGGGGAATTCTACAAAACATTCCGGAAAGAACTAACACCAATCCTGTTGAAACTATTCCAAAAAATCGAAACAGAAGGAACACTGCCTAATTCCTTCTATGATGCCAACATTACCCTAGTACCAAAGCCAAACAAAGACACCACAAGAAAGGAAAATTATAGACCAATTTCTCTAATGAACCTAGACGCAAAAATACTTAACAAAATACTTGCTAATCGTATTCAACAACACATTAAACGAATTATACACCATGACCAAGTGGGATTTATTCCAGGTATGCAAGGATGGTTCAACATAAGAAAATCAATCAATGTAGTACACCATATAAACAGATTGAGAGAAAAAAACCATATGATTATATCTATAGATGCAGAAAAGGCATTTGACAAAATACAGCACCCCTTCCTGATAAAAACACTCCAAAAGATCGGAATACAAGGAAACTTTTTGAACATGATAAAGAGTATATATGAAAAACCTAAAGCCAACATTGTTTACAATGGCGAAATCCTGAAATCCTTCCCTCTAAAATCAGGAACAAGACAAGGATGCCCTTTGTCTCCGCTCCTATTTAACATTGTCTTGGAAGTACTGGCTCGAGCACTGAGACAAGAACCAGATATAAAAGGCATTCAAATTGGAAGGGAAGAAGTCAAAATTTCATTATTTGCAGATGACATGATCCTATATATAGAAAACCCTGAGAGATCTACAACAAAGCTCCTAGAACTCATAAATGAGTTTAGCAAAGTCGCAGGTTATAAGATCAATGCGCAAAAATCAGTAGCATTTCTATACACCAATAATGAGCAAGATCAGGAGGAAATCAAGAAACAAATACCATTCACAATAGTAAATAAAAAAATCAAATACTTAGGAATAAAATTAACTAAAGAGGTAAAAAACTTATACATCGAGAACTATACAAGATTGTTCAAGGAAATCAAAGAAGACCTAAATAAATGGAAGAATATTCCCTGTTCATGGATAGGAAGACTGAATATTATTAAGATGTCTATCCTACCAAAACTGATCTACACATTCAATGCAATCCCAATAAAAATCAACACAGCCTTCTTTAAGGAACTACAAAAACTAACTATGAAATTTATTTGGAATAAAAAGAGGCCCCGAATAGCCAAAGACATATTGAAAAAGAAAAACTAAATAGGAGGAATCACACTTCCTGACTTCAAAACATACTACAAAGCTACAGTAGTGAAAACAACATGGTACTGGCATAAGGAGAGACACACAGACCAATGGAATCGAATTGAAAGTTCAGATATAGAACCTCATGTATATAGCCATATAATATTCGATAAAGCCACCAAACCCTCACAACTGGGAGAGAATGGCCTATTCAACAAATGGTGCCTGGAGAACTGGATAGCTATATGTAGAAGAATGAAAGAGGATTACCATCTCACACCTTATACAAAGATCAACTCAAGATGGATCAAAGACCTAAATATAAGAGCCAAGACCATAAAGACCTTAGAAAGCAGTGTAGGGAAACATCTACAGGACCTTGTAATAGGAAATGGCTTCATGAATATCACACCAAAAGCACGAGCAGCAAAAGAACAAATAGATAAATGGGACTACCTCAAAATTAAAGCCTTCTGCACCTCAAAGGAGTTTGTCAAGAAAGTAAAAAGGGAACCCACACAATGGGAGAAAATATTTGGCAACCATATATCTGATAAGAGACTTATAACTTGCATATATAAAGAACTCATATATCTCGAAAACAAAAAGATAAACAACCCATTTAAAAAATGGGAAAAAGATTTAAACAGACACTTCTCCAAAGAAGAAATACAAATGGCTAAAAAGCACATGAAAAAATGCTCCAAATCCCTAGCTATCAGGGAAATGCAAATCAAAACTACAATGAGATACCATCTTACTCCCATAAGATTGGCAGCCATGAAAAAAACAGTAGAATACAAATGCTGGAGAGGATGTGAAGAAAGGGGAACACTCATCCATTGCTGGTGAGAATGCAGAAGGATCCAACCATTCTGGAGGACAGTTTGGCAGTTTCTCAAAAAATTATCCATAGATTTGCCATATGACCCAGCAATACCACTGCTGGGTATATACCCATCAGATCTGAAAACAAGGACACAAACCTATATATGTACACCAATGTTCATAGCAGCATTGTTCACCATCGCCAAAAGTTGGAATCAATCCAAAAGTCCATCAACAGATGAGTGGATCAATAAAATATGGTATATACACACAATGGAATACTACTCAGCTGTAAGAACCAATACACTACAATCGCACGTGATAACATGGATGAACCTTGAGAATCTTATGTTGAGTGAAGCAACCCAGGCATTGAAGGACAAATACTATATGACCTCAATGATATGAAATAAGTTAACTGCCTCAGAGAGCTAGAGTCTGGAAAAGTGGCTTACTGGAAATCGGGGGGTGGAGGAAGGCTGTGAGTTAATGTCTGTAGGGGTGGAATCTGTGATGAGCTGGGGGTAAGTATGAGCACAAAGAAGGGACAAAATGGGGGCAAGGGGTTACCTTCAGGTGGGGTTTTCTGGGTTTGAGGGGGGCTGGGGATGGGAAGAGCCGTAATATGGTCCAAGAAATAGGTGGGAGCGAGGGGCAACATACAAACATGGGAGAGTGCCAGAAGTTCATTGAGAACTAAATGTTGAGTAAAACGTATCAAAGTATAAGTAGGAGGGTTACCTGGTTAGGACGCTCAGGGGGTATGGTCTGATGCGGGACGGACTCTGGAGGGAATAGCTGAAGGCTCATTTTGCCAAGGTGGGTTCTACCATTGGGTGGGGTGGACCCATATCCTGGGGAAGACTAATGCCGTCGAATAGAGAGAACTGTATCTCTCGTGAGAAAGGACGGCTCCCAGGGCATTAGATTGGCAGGCGTTGTGGGCCCTAAGGGGAAGGGAAAATGGACATGCAATGGATGGAACAAAGGTAAATAAGGGGGCAAAAGAGGAGTTATGTGAGAGTACACGAGGATGAATATAAAACAGCTAATATTACACCAAAAACATATAGGGGACGACAGACTAATAATGAAAACCATAAGACAAAACATAGGATAACTAAAAAATTTAGAAAACTGTACAACCTAAAGTATGGACCACATAGTAAGCACAAATGTTACCTTGTTTGAAAACTATAGTTTCGGAATCTGTACATCAGTTTCAGGAAATATGATATGAATAAGTTAAGAGATTATTGCTGTGGAAGGGAAAAGGTTTTATGGTAGATCTGGGGAAATATTGTATATTGTATATATGAATTTTGGTGATCTAAGACTCTTCTGAAGCTGGCATTATGTTGGGATTCACTTTACGGGAAGTTTTGGATCACAGAGTGGTTCAACAATGGCAGCGGAGGAATACTGATATGGGATGTTATTGACAGGATATATATGGTTGACAGGGAGTTATACAGGGCATATGCCCAGGGTATATGGTAATGTCTATATATACTCATAGTGGAAACAATTAAAAACAACAGCTGGGGGGGTACTGGGCTCCTGGCCGGGGGGTCACTATTGTGGGCCCTGGGAGAGCAGCGGCAATCCTCCAGGTGCAACGGCAAGAACCAGGAAGGAAGGAGGGCCCAACAGTGGGCTCTTGATACTAATGGCTACACTTTTGAGCCTATGCACCTGCAATAAGAACAAGGCCTAGAGTAGCATTGTGCCTGGGGGTTTCCTCCTGACAGCCTTCATGTTACTCAAATGTGGCCACTCTCACAGCCAAACTCAGCGTGTAGATGTGATGCATTCCCCCCAGCGTGGGACACGACACCCGGGGATAAGCCTCCCTGGCACCGAGGGATCACTACCACATACCAGCTGAAGAAGCAACTAGAAAATGACCTTGAATCAAAGATTCAATGCGGAACAGCAGAATATACCTGTCTACATATAATAACATGACTTCGGGAAGCGGTTTGACCTAATGTAAGGGGGAAATGGAAAGGAGAAATGAGATTATAAGGCTGTGAGTCTCTAAAAAAGAGTCTGGAGGCTGTCAGAAGGATTACCCTTATGCACAACTGAGCAGAGTCTAAGAGACAGATAAGGTAGATACAACCCCAGGTATTGGTTCTTTTGAGGGATAAAGAGACCCACGGGTTCTATGGTCATGGCAGAAGGGGTTCACTGCCATGACAGATGGCCCCTCTTTGGAGCTGGTGTTTCTGCATGATGGAAATGGACTCAGAGGGGATCTCTTTTCACAAGACTTGCATGCTACTTTATTGGAATTGTAGTTGGTGCTGGGTTTAAGATATATGTAGGGGTTTTGAATCTCTGGACTGATAATATGACACCCAGGCCCAGAGCCTCAACAGACTTCAGCTCCTACACTTTGACTTATTGGACTTACTCCACTCAGCTAACATGGAGTTGAAGAAGGTCAACCACCACAACATGGAGCCTAGAGTGTCTACAACTAGAAGCGGGAAGAGTGCATCCAGGACCCATGTGCAATCTAAGCCCTCACTTGACATAGGTGTGCAATGGACACAACCAATCCAATGTCCACAGAGAAAATGTGGAATGGGTGTGGGAACGGTAGCCATGGGGGCTGCTGGGTGTGGGGAACAGGAGGAAGAGATGAGATGTGGAGGCGTTTTCGGGACGTGGAGTTGTCCTGGATAGTGCTTCACGGACAATTATGGGACATTATAGATCCCCCCAGGGCCCACTGGATGGAATGTGAGAGAGTCTGGGCTATGATGTGGACCATTGACTATGGGGTGCAGTGATGCTCAGAGATGAACTTACCAGGTGCAATGGATGTATCACGATGATGGGAGAGAGTGTTGCTGTGGGGGGAGTGGGGGGCGGGGGCGGTGGGGTTGAATGGGACCTCATATATTTTTTTTAATGTAATTTAAAAAAATAATAATAAATAAATATTAAAAAAAAAAAAAACTTTCCACAAAGAAAAACCCAGGGGGAAAAAAAAAAAATATCATAAAATTGTTTTTGACATTTTGCCTTTCATGACTGTAATAGGTATTGCCCTGTATGTACAGGGGTAAGGCAATTTCTTTCACTTCTTCCTCAGGATCTACATCCATGTTTTTAATTTTTAATTTTTTCTTCAAAATTTTTAGATCACAGTAATGTCATATATACAATATAAGGGACTCCCATATATACAACATCAAACCCTTTTGCCTCTTGCCTAGCAAGGATCTTTTTACCTATTCATTTTCTGTTTGCTGCAGGTGATGTACAGATATTGAAACATAGCTACCAAACATGGTTCCATTTTGGTTTACATTATGGTCAATATTTTAGACTTTTCAATTTTCTAAATTTTTTTTTCAAATTCTACTCAATTTATTCATTTTTTAAAAGATATTACATTAAAAAAATATGATGTCCCCATTCGCCCCCACCACTCCCACCCCACCATTTCCCCCCCAATAACACTCTCCCCCATCATCATGTCACATCTATTGCATCTGGTGAGTACATCTACGGGCATCGCTGCACCCCATGTCCCGTGTTCCACACCATAGCCCACACTTTCCCACATTCCATCCAGTGGGCCATGGGAGGACATACAATATCCAGCAATTGTCCCTGGGACACCACACAGGACAACTCCAAGTCCCAAGAATGCCTCGATATTTCTTCTCTTCCTTCCCTTCCCTGCACCCAGCAGCCACCATGGCCACTTTTTCCATATCAATGCCACATTTTCTCGATTATTACCAAAATAGTTCATGAATAGAATATCATTAAGTCCACTATGATCCTTACTGCAATCCTCCTTCCTGTGGACTTTGGCTTGGTTGTGTCCATTCCACATCTATGCCAAGAGAGGGTTTAGATTCCACATGGATATTGGATGCAATCCTCCTGCTTTCATTTGTAGGCACTCTAGGCTCCATGGTATGGTGGTTGACATTCTTCAACTCCATGTTAGCTGAGTGGAGTAAGTCCAATAAATCAGAGTGCAGGAGCTGAAGTCTGTTGAGGTTAAGGCCTGGCTATCATATTGTCAGTCCAGAGATTCAAATCCCCTAGATATATCTTAAGCCCCAGCATCAACTACAATTCCAGTAAAGTAGCATGAAAGGCTTGTGAAAAGAGATCCCATCTGAGTCTAGCTCCATCACACAGAAACACCAGCTCCAAGGAAGGGCCAGCTGACATGGAAGTGAACTCCATCTGCCATGACCATAGAACCTGTGGGTCTCTTTGGCCCTCAAAAGGACCAATACCTGGGGTTGTATCTACTTTATCTGTCTCTGAGACTCTGCTCAGGTGTGCATAAGGACAATCATTCTCACAACCTCCAGACTCTTTTTTAGAGACTCATAGCAATTTAAACACATTTGTCTTTGCCATTTCCCCCTTAATTTAGGTCAAACAGCATTTTTAACTCCTGTTACTATATGTAGAAAGGAATATTCTGCTGTTCCACGTTGAACCTTTAATTCAAGGTCATTTTCTAGGTGCATCATCAGCTGGTACTTGGTAGTGATCCCTCAGTGCCAGGGAGGCTCATCCCCGGGTGTCATGTCCCACGCTGGGGGGAATGCGTTGCATTTACATGCAGAGTATGGCTTCGAGACTGGCCACATTTGAGTAACACGGAGGCTATCAGGAGGGAACTCCTAGGCACAGTGCTGCTCTATGCCTTGTTCTTATTTCAGGCATATAGGCTCACAAGCAGTCATTAGTATCAGGGGCTCACTGTTGGACCCTCATTCCTTCCTGATCCTTACCATTGCACCTGGGGGACTGCTGCTGCTCCCCTAGAGACCACAACAGAGCCTCCCCCATCAAGTAACCCAGTGCCCCCCCAGCTGTTGTTTTTAATTGTTTCCACTATGAGAATATCCAAATATTTCCATGCCCCCTGGACATATGCCCTGTATAACTCCCTGTCAACCATATATCACCTGTTCATAACATCCCATACCAGTATTTCTCTGCTGCCATTATTGAACCACTCTGTGATCCAAAACTTCTGGAAAAGTGAAGCCCAATATAATGTCAGGTTACCTTACTAGCAAAATGGAATATAACGATGAGTTTAAAGGTTAGATATAGAATACATATTGATTTGGAAAAATTCGACATCTTATCTTTTTTTTTTTTTTTTTTTTAATATTTATTTATTATTATTATTTTTTAATTACATTAAAAAAAATATATGAGGTCCCATTCAACCCCACCGCCCCCGCCCCCCACTCCCCCCACAGCAACACTCTCTCCCATCATCGTGATACATCCATTGCACCTGGTAAGTTCATCTCTGAGCATCACTGCACCCCATAGTCAATGGTCCACATCATAGCCCAGACTCTCTCACGTTCCATCCAGTGGGCCCTGGGGGGATCTACAGTGTCCCGTAATTGTCCGGGAAGCACTATCTAGGACAACTCCACGTCCCGAAAACGCCTCCACATCTCATCTCTTCCTCCCGTTCCCCACACCCAGCAGCCCCCATGGCTACCGTTCCCACACCCATTCCACATTTTCTCTGTGGACATTGGATTGGTTGTGTCCATTGCACACCTATGTCAAGTGAGGGCTTAGATTCCACATGGGTACTGGATGCACTCTTCCCGCTTCTAGTTGTAGACACTCTAGGCTCCATGTTGTGGTGGTTGACCTTCTTCAACTCCATGTTAGCTGAGTGGAGTAAGTCCAATAAGTCAAAGTGTAGGAGCTGAAGTCTGTTGAGGCTCTGGGCCTGGGTGTCATATTATCAGTCCAGAGATTCAAATCCCCTACATATATCTTAAACTCAGCACCAACTACAATTCCAATAAAGTAGCATGCAAGTCTTGTGAAAAGAGATCCCCTCTGAGTCCATTTCCATCACGCAGAAACACCAGCTCCAAAGAAGGGCCATCTGTCATGGCAGTGAACCCCTTCTGCCATGACCATAGAACCCGTGGGTCTCTTTATCCCTCAAAAGAACCAATACCTGGGGTTGTATCCACCCTATCTGTCTCTTAGACTCTGTTCAGTTGTACATAGGGGTATTCCTTCTGACAACCTCCAGACTCTTTTTTAGAGACTCACAGCCTTATAATCTCATTTCTCCTTTCCATTTCCCCCTTACATTAGGTCAAACTGCTTCCCGAAGTCATGTTATTATATGTAGACAGGTATATTCTGCTGTTCCGCATTGAATCTTTAATTCAAGGTCATTTTCTAGTTGCTTCTTCAGCTGGTATGTGGTAGTGATCCCTCGGTGCCAGGGAGGCTCATCCCCGGGTGTCGTGTCCCACGCTGGGGGGAATGCATCACATCTACACGCTGAGTTTGGCTGTGAGAGTGGCCACATTTGAGTAACATGAAGGCTGTCAGGAGGAAACCCCCAGGCACAATGCTACTCTAGGCCTTGTTCTTATTGCAGGTGCATAGGCTCAAAAGTGTAGCCATTAGTATCAAGAGCCCACTGTTGGGCCCTCCTTCCTTCCTGGTTCTTGCCGTTGCACCTGGAGGATTGCCACTGCTCTCCCAGGGCCCACAACAGTGACCCCCCGGCCAGGAGCCCAGTACCCCCCCAGCTGTTGTTTTTAATTGTTTCCACTATGAGTATATATAGACATTACCATATACCCTGGGCATATGCCCTGTATAACTCCCTGTCAACCATATATATCCTGTCAATAACATCCCATATCAGTATTCCTCCGCTGCCATTGTTGAACCACTCTGTGATCCAAAACTTCCCGTAAAGTGAATCCCAACATAATGTCAGCTTCAGAAGAGTCTTAGATCACCAAAATTCATCTATACAATATACAGTATTTCCCCAGATCCACCATAAAACCTTTTCCCTTCCACAGCAATAATCTTTTAACTTATTCATATCATATTTCCTGAAACTGATGTACAGATTCCAAAACATAGTTTTCAAACAAGGTAACATTTGTGCTTACTATGTGGTCCATACTTTAGGTTGTACAGTTTTCTAAATTTTTTAGTTATCCTATGTTTTGTCTTATGGTTTTCATTATTAGTCTGTCGTCCCCTATATGTTTTTGGTGTAATATTAGCTGTTTTATATTCATCCTCGTGTACTCTCACATAACTCCTCTTTTGCCCCCTTATTTACCTTTGTTCTATCCATTGCACGTCCATTTTCCCCTCCCCTTAGGGCCCACAACGCCTGCCAATCTAATGCCCTGGGAGCCGTCCTTTCTCACGAGAGATACAGTTCTCTCTATTCGACGGCATTAGTCTTCCCCAGGATATGGGTCCACCCCACCCAATGGTAGAACCCACCTTGGCAAAATGAGCCTTCAGCTATTCCCTCCGGAGTCCATCCAGCATCAGACCATACCCCCTGAGCGTCCTAATCAGGTGTCCCTCCTACTTATACTTTGATACGTTTTACTCAACATTTAGTTCTCAACGAACTTCTGGCACTCTCCCATGTTTGTATGTTGCCCCTCCCTCCCACCTATTTCTTGGACCATATTACCCCTCTTCCCATCCCCAGCCCCCCTCAAACCCAGAAAACTCCACCCGAAGGTAACCCCTTGCCCCCATTTTGTCCCTTCTTTGTGCTCATACTTACCGCCAGCTCATCACAGATTCCACCCCTGCAGACATTAACTCACATCCTTCCTCCACCCCCCGATTTCCTGTAAGCCACTTTTCCAGACTCTAGCTCTCTGAGGCAGTTAACTTATTTCATATCATTGAGGTCATATAGTATTTGTCCTTCAATGCCTGGGTTGCTTCACTTAACATAAGATTCTCAAGGTTCATCCATGTTATCACGTGTGATTGTAGTGTATTGGTTCTTACAGCTGAGTAGTATTCCATTGTGTGTATATACCACATTTTATTGATCCACTCATCTGTTGATGGACTTTTGGATTGATTCCAACTTTTGGCGATGGTGAACAATGCTGCTATGAACATTGGTGTACATATATCGGTTTGTGTCCTTGTTTTCAGATCTGATGGGTATATACCCAGCAGTGGTATTGCTGGGTCATATGGCAAATCTATGGATAATTTTTTGAGAAACTGCCAAACTGTCCTCCAGAATGGTTGGATCCTTCTGCATTCCCACCAGCAATGGATGAGTGTTCCCCTTTCTTCACATCCTCTCCAGCATTTGTATTCTACTGTTTTTTTCATGGCTGCCAATCTTATGGGAGTAAGATGGTATCTCATTGTAGTTTTGATTTGCATTTCCCTGATAGCTAGGGATTTGGAGCATTTTTTCATGTGCTTTTTAGCCATTTGTATTTCTTCTTTGGAGAAGTGTCTGTTTAAATCTTTTTCCCATTTTTTAAATGGGTTGTTTATCTTTTTGTTTTCAAGATCTATGAGTTCTTTATATATGCAAGTTATAAGTCTCTTATCAGATATATGGTTACCAAATATTTTCTCCCATTGTGTGGGTTCCCTTTTTACTTTCTTGACAAACTCCTTTGAGGTGCAGAAGGCTTTAATTTTGAGGTAGTCCCATTTATCTATTTGTTCTTTTGCTGCTCGTGCTTTTGGTGTGATATTCATGAAGCCATTTCCTATTACAAGGTCCTGTAGATGTTTCCCTACACTGCTTTCTAAGGTCTTTATGGTCTTGGCTCTTATATTTAGGTCTTTGATCCATCTTGAGTTGATCTTTGTATAAGGTGTGAGATGGTAATCCTCTTTCATTCTTCTACATATGGCTATCCAGTTCTCCAGGCACCATTTGTTGAATAGGCCATTCTCTCCCAGTTGAGAGGGTTTGGTGGCTTTATCGAATATTATATGGCTATATACATGAGGTTCTATATCTGAACTTTCAATTCGATTCCATTGGTCTGTGTGTCTCTCCTTATGCCAGTACCATGCTGTTTTCACTACTGTAGCTTTGTAGTATGTTTTGAAGTCAGGAAGTGTGATTCCTCCTATTTCGTTTTTCTTTTTCAATATGTCTTTGGCTATTCGGGGCCTCTTTTTATTCCAAATAAATTTCATAGTTAGTTTTTCTAGTTCCTTAAAGAAGGCTGTGTTGATTTTTATTGGGATTGCATTGAATGTGTAGATCAGTTTTGGTAGGATAGACATCTTAATAATATTCAGTCTTCCTATCCATGAACAGGGAATATTCTTCCATTTATTTAGGTCTTCTTTGATTTCCTTGAACAATCTTGTATAGTTCTCGATGTATAAGTTTTTTACCTCTTTAGTTAAATTTATTCCTAAGTATTTGATTTTTTTATTTACTATTGTGAATGGTATTTGTTTCTTGATTTCCTCCTGATCTTGCTCATTATTGGTGTACAGAAATGCTACTGATTTTTGCGCATTGATCTTATAACCTGCGACTTTGCTAAACTCATTTATGAGTTCTAGGAGCTTTGTTGAAGATCTCTCAGGGTTTTCTATATATAGGATCATGTCATCTGCAAATAATGAAATTTTGACTTCTTCCCTTCCAATTTGAATGCCTTTTATATCTGGTTCTTGTCTCAGTGCTCGAGCCAGTACTTCCAAGACAATGTTAAATAGGAGCGGAGACAATGGGCATCCTTGTCTTGTTCCTGATTTTAGAGGGAAGGATTTCAGGATTTCGCCATTGTAAACAATGTTGGCTTTAGGTTTTTCATATATACTCTTTATCATGTTCAAAAAGTTTCCTTGTATTCCGATCTTTTGGAGTGTTTTTATCAGGAAGGGGTGCTGTATTTTGTCAAATGCCTTTTCTGCATCTATAGATATAATCATGTGGTTTTTTTCTCTCAATCTGTTTATATGGTGTATTACATTGATTGATTTTCTTATGTTGAACCATCCTTGCATACCTGGGATAAATCCCACTTGGTCATGGTGTATAATTCGTTTAATGTGTTGTTGAATACGATTAGCAAGTATTTTGTTAAGTATTTTTGCGTCTAGGTTCATTAGAGAAATTGGTCTGTAATTTTCCTTTCTTGTGGTGTCTTTGTTTGGCTTTGGTACTAGGGTAATGTTGGCATCATAGAAGGAATTAGGCAGTGTTCCTTCTGTTTCGATTTTTTGGAATAGTTTCAACAGGATTGGTGTTAGTTCTTTCCGGAATGTTTTGTAGAATTCACCTGTGAAGCCGTCTGGCCCTGGGCTCTTCTTAGTTGGGAGATTTTTAATGACTGATTCTATCTCTTTGCTTGTGATTGGTTTGTTAAGATCATCAATTTCTTCTTTCGTCAGTATGGGCTGCTTATGTATTTCTAGGAATTTGTCCATTTCCTCTAAATTGTCATTTTTGTTGGAATATAGTTTTTCAAAGTATCCTCTTATGATAGTCTTTATTTCTGTGGGGTCAGTGGTGATATCACCTTTCTCATTTCTTATTTTGTGTATTTGCATCTTTTCTCTTTTTTTCTTTGTTAGTCTCGCTAAAGGTTTGTCAATTTTGTTGATCTTCTCAAAAAACCAGCTCTTGGTCTTGTTTATTTTTTCAAGTGCTTTCTTATTTTCTATTTCATTTAGTTCTGCTCTTATCTTTGTTATTTCCTTCCTTCTTCTTCCTGTTGGGTTACTTTGTTGTTGTTTTTCTAATTCCTTCAAATGTGCAGTTAATTCTTCAATTTCTGCTCTTTCTTCTTTTTTGATATATGAATTTATGGCTATAAATTTCCCTCTCAGTACCGCTTTTGCTGCGTCCCATAAATTTTGGTATGTTGTGTTATCATTATCATTTGTTTCAAGGTAGTCATTGATTTCTTTTGAGATTTCCTCTTTGACCCACTGTTTTTCTAAGAGTGTGCTGTTTAATTTCCAAATTGTCGTGTGAAGTCTGGGTCTCTGTCCCTTGCAAATTTCTAGCTTGACTCCACTGTGGTCAGAGATATTGTTTTGTATGATTTCGATCTTTCTGAATTCATTAAGCCTTTCTTTGTGGCCTAGCATATGGTCAATCTTGGAGAATGTTCCATGTGCGCTTGAGAAAAATGTATATCCTGCTGTGTTTGGGTGTAATGATCTATATATGTCTATTAGATCCAGCTCTTCTAATATACTGTTCAAATGTTTTGTTTCTTTAGTGATTCTCTTTTGAGATGTTCTGTCCAGAGTTGATAGTGGTGTATTAAAATCCCCCACTATAATTGTAGATGCATCTATTCTTTCACTTAGTTTTTCCAGCGTTTGCCTCACATATTTAGAGGCGCCCTTGTTAGGAGCATAAATATTTATGATTGTTCGATCTTCTTGACAAATTGTCCCTTTCACTAAAATATAGTATCCTTCTTTGTCTCTCACAATTGTTTCGCATTTAAAGTCTATTTTGTCTGATATTAATATAGCTACTCCTGCCTTTTTTTGGTTGTTGTTTGCTTGTATGATTGTTTTCCAGCCATTCACTTTCAACCTCCATGAGTCTCTGGGTCTAAGATGTGTCTCTTGTAGGCAGCATATAGATGGGTCGTATTTCCTTATCCAGTGTTCCAGTCTGAATCTTTTGATAGGTGAGTTTAATCCGTTGACATTCAGTGTTATTACGTTTAGAGAGTTATTTATGGTAGCCATATTTTGGTTGGATTTGTGTTTGTTATATTTTGTTTGTATTATTTTATTTTCCCCTTCTATTTTTGTCTTTCTTGTTGCTTTTACACTCTCCTCCATCTCTGACTGTCCTGTTTTTTCCTTTCTTCCTGCAGAATTCCCTTAAGAATTTCTTGAAGGGGAGGTTTCTTGTTGATATACTCTTTCAGTTTCTGTTTATCTGTGAATATTTTGAACTCTCCATCATTTTTGAATGCTAGTTTAGCTGGATAGAGTATTCTTGGTTGGAGATTTTTTTCCTTTAGTACCTTGACTATATCATACCGCTGCCTTCTTGCCTCCATCGTTTCAGATGAGAAATCAGCACTTAATCTTATGGAGTTTCCCTTGTATGTGATGGTTTTCTTTTCTCTTGCTGCTTTTAGAATTTTTTCTTTGTCTTGAGCATTGGATAATTTGACAAGTATATGTCTTGGGGTGGGCCTGTTGGGGTTTATGACCAGTGGAGTGCGCTGTGCTTCTTGGATATGTACATCTGTCTCTTTCAGTAGATTTGGGAAGTTTTCATTCATTATTTCCTGCAACACTCCTTCTGACCCCTTTCCCTTCTCTTCTCCTTCTGGAATGCCTATAATACGTATGTTTGTGCGTTTTGCGTTATCATTCAGGTCCCTAAGTCCTATCTGGATTTTTTCTACCTTTTTATTGACCACTTCTACTATCTGTTTGATTTCCAATGCACTGTCTTCCACATCACTAATTCTCTGCTCTGCCTCTTCTAGTCTGCTGATATTTGCTGCAAGTGTATTTTTGATTTCTTGAATTGTGGTGTTCATTTCCATCATATCTGTTATTTTTTTGCGCATGTCTGCAATTTCCCCTCCAAGTGTTGTCTTCACGCTGTTAACCTCTTTCATTACTTCATCAAATTTGTCGGTGATAAATGTTCTGAGATCTTTCATTGCTTGTGCGAAGTCGTGCCCCCCTTCCTGATTTTCAGTTTGTTGATTGGATTCAGCCATGTTTTCCTGATTACTGGTTTGGTTTGTAGATTTTTGTTGCTGTCTTGTCAACATTTTTTCTTTGATGGGTTTAATCAGTTCCTTAGCTTCTTTGTCTAGTCTTGGAGATTAATTAGCTGTTGTTTTTGCGTAAGTGTTATATCTTCTCTTTGTCACTTTGTTCTTCTTATTCCAATTTCTTATTGCTAGTTAAGCTCACTTTAAAGGAAAGTATTAGTGCTGGGGAAAGTCAATTGTGTAAGGAAGGAGAAAGTGTGAAGTAGTATTGGTGATATATGTTTACAAAGCAACAATATGAGTTCTGGGAGGATGGAGGTTAGATCATGTAAATTGTGTAGAGTTATAGTAGTAGGAAAGTACCTATAATGAGGTAGACGACTGAATATGGGAGGAATGTGGTACGTACTAAGAGGCTATTGTTTTCGTGAGAGAGGGAAAGAGAAAAGAAAGGTAATAGTTTCAGGGGCGAATACCAGATGGAAAACTAAACAAAGGTATTAGAAATTAAGAGTTAGACACTTTGTGGATCAAAGAAAGGGAGATGGAATATAGGAGAGATAGCAGATGGTGGAGGATATCAAGTTGTAGGGGAAAGGGGATAGTGTAGATAGGCTAAATCTATTCACAGAGAAATGAGGCAGTGGAGGGTGAGGAAACCCAGCAAATGTGAGGTATTTCCTGTAGGACCTATTGTATTGTTAAGGTAAAATAGTATAAGAAGAATATTGGGGACAAGAAAGAGAGGATTAAAAAAAAAAAAAGAACAACAAGAACAACAACAACAAAAAAAAATTAAAAAATAAAAAATAAAAAAACAAACAAAAAAAAACCAAAGAACAGAAACCCCACCGCCAGGCTCGGCTGGGCTCAGCTGGGCTCCGGTCCCCCGCCCGCTGCCCGCCGTGGCTCGGCTGGGCTCGGCCGGCCTCGGCTTTCCCGCCCGCCGCCCGGCGTGGCTCGGCTCTCCCGCTTGCCTCCTGGCGTGGCGTGGCTGGGCTCGGCCGAGCTCAGCCAGGCTCCGCCCCTCCGCCCGCCGTGGCTCAGCCGGGCTCGGCCGGACCCGGCTACCCTGGCCGCCGCCCGCCGGGGCTCCGCGCGGTGCTAGCTGCCTCGGCTCCACCTACCCAAGGAGGGAATCCTCCACACGTAGCTGGGATCTCCGTGTATATTTCACAGATGGATCCTCTCTGTTACCTTCCCTCCAAATCGATGTCCAGACACCTCCGGACCAGGAAAAATCCTGAAACAGCCGGTCCCAAAGAGTCTCCGACGCCTCCCAGCCGATTCCCCCCAGGAGCTAGTAACCGGGAAGTTCACTCCACCGCCATCTTGCCTCCCCCTCCTGAAAAGTCCCAATTTATATCTTATAGACCAGTCCTTTCTGTTACCTTCCCACCAAATCGATGTCCAGACACTTCCTGCCCTGAAAAAATCCTGAAAAAGCCTGGTCCCGGAGAACCTCCAGCAGTGCCCAGCTGCCTCTTCCCAGGAGAGACGGCAAGGCAAGCTCACTCAGCCACCATCTTGCTGGAAGTCCTTCTTATGATATTTTTTAAGAACCCAATTTACTTTTTACTTATTTTAGCCTTTCCAAATTAATATGTATTCTATTTCTAATCTTTAAACCTATCATTACTATTTCATTTTCATACTAATTGAATTTGGCAATATATTAGGCTTCATATTTGAAAATGTTTTGGACCACAGAGGGGTTCAACTATGGCAAGGGAGGAACACTGGTGTGGGGAGTTATTGATAGAGGACACATTGTTGGGAGGGAGTTCTCCGGTACATGTATACAGGGTATATAAAAATGTTCAGATATTCATTGGGTATTTTCCTTTTAGTTACAGTTACAAATAATGACTGAGGGAGTGCCAAGGTCCTAGCCAGAGGAGCTCTGTCATATTTGCCAATGGAACAATCCCCAATTGCAAGACCAGTGAAGAAGCCTAGTCCAATGATCAACCCTTGATACTTATGACTATGATTATGAGCCTGTGTGCCTGAAATTTCAACTAGGCCTAGAGCTGCAGGGTGCCTAAGAGTTACCTCTTGAGGGCCTCCATGTTGCTCAAATGTGGCCACTTTCTAAGCCAAACTCAGCATGTAAATGCATTACCTTTCCCCCAGTGTGGGACATGACTCCTGGGGATGAACCTCCCAGAAGCCGAGGGATTACTACTAAGCACCAGCTGATGATACAACCAGAGAAAGACCTTAAATAAAAGGAGAAAATGGTTAAGACAAATGAATTTATATGGCTAAGAACCTTCAGAAGAGAGTTGGGAGGTCATCAGAGGCTTCACGCTTATGCACTTCTCAGCAGGATCCCAGAGACAGCGAAAATAGATACAACTCCAGGTACTGGTGCTCCTGAGGGTCTATAGTTTATGCATGATTGTTCTATAAATGCACAATTTCTCTAATAAGAAAGAAAAGAAAGAACCATTCTGATTAAGATGGCTCATTCATTTAACTCAGCTAATCTCCTCTAAAAGTCCTACTTACAATGGGATGTGTAGGAAAGGAACCAGCTTAAAAAGTTGATTTTCAAGGTACGTACAGCTCCAAATCACCAAAACATGTATTAAAACCTGGATTCATTTTGAAATTTATCATGTTATTAGATGTATTAACAATTCCTTCATTTTATATTTAAATACTGTTATTTTATAATCATTCCTTTGATTCCTTTGATGGACAAATGTGCCATTTCCATGTTTTATTAATAGTTATTAAGAACAAAACTGCTAAGTATACTTTTACAAATTCTTTTGGACAGATTTTCAATTACTTTGGATAAATAATGAAGACTAAACTTGATGCTTCATAGGACAGGTGCTATTTAGCTTTTTTAGGATAATATTCATCATTTATAACATGTTTAAAGTGCTTCACATTACCAACAAAATGCATGTGACTGTTAAGTTCAACAAAATCAACACCATCCTTAATAATTGCCAAATTTGTTAATTAAGAATTTCTGGGGGCATTGGTTAGCATATCATTGTTGATTTAATTTTTCCCTTGAGAATATATGAAGCAAATGCCATACCAAAGAAGTAATCAATTCTCCATGAATTAAAATGCATTTAACTTAAGAGACCATCTTTTCTTCCAACAATGAAATTAAGTTAGCTATCAGGAACAATCAAAATTTTAGAAATTAAATAACCTCTAACAAATATTTGTGAATCAAAAATAGTCCAATTTTAAATATTTTGAATATTTTGAATTTAATGTTAGTGAATGATTGTAGGGTAATAGAAATAAAGCAGTTCATTGATAGAAATTTAAATCTTTAAGTGTTTTTCCATACCATAAAAGAAGAAATGTACAAAGGCAAATCAACTACATTTATAATTCAAGAAAGCAGGAAAAGAAGAGCAAAGTGACCCTCTGCTAGGTGAAAGCTGAAAATAATAAAGAAAAAGCTAGGGAACAATGATATAGAAAGCAGAAAAGAAAAATAAAAAAATGACAGAAGCAAAAGATTTTCTTGGAGAAAATCAAACAAATTGATCAACTCCTAGCTAGTTTTATAAATAATAAAAGATAATTAAAATGATGAGTATCAGGAATTAAATTAAATAAGATGACTTACTGACAGACTATAGCTACTCAGACTTCGTTGCTTGGCAGACACTGTCATAAAGGAAGATGAGTTTCCATATCAGTGAAGATGGAGATGACTTTCCTGGCATCTGTTGCCACACAGAATATTTGAACATCTACTAAATTCTGGCAGAACCTCTTCCTCAGAGCCCCAGAAAAACAGAAAAGGTGTGCAATATCTGGGCAAGCCCCAAATAAACACAATTTTAAAATGTTTACAGATCCCTCCCCCAAACTCTCCCTGTTATCATTTGGAGCTGGCTTGTGCTCTCTTGGTGGGTGCCTGTCCACGACCTGCAGGGAATAGTGTAAACCTTACAGGCAGACTGGTGCCAGTCTGTTTGTGTGGGGGGTGGGGAACCTGAAGGAATGAACCAGGACATTCATCTCGGCTCACTCTTCTGAAACTTGATCTCTAGGGAGAAGCATAGATCCACCTACTGCATAGATAAGGCAGTTTAAGAAACAGCCTGAGGCAAAGGTTTACCTGCTTCAAGATATAACATAAAGCACCCTGGAGAGGGGGGAGTCTACTCCACTGAGTTTTTAGGAGACATGTGGATTCTTGTGAATAGGAACATTCCTAAGACCGTGAGCACATGCCAAGGATAAGATACAGGCTAAGAAAAGTCTGAGAGCAGTCTGTGTTCTGCATAAGGCTTTCTTCTTGGTTGATGGGCTACTCTGTGAGAAGGCACCAGCTAACACAGGTACAATTGGCAAATACTGGTAAAGGATTTTTTCACTTTGATCTTTTCTTTTCTTCTTTTTTTCTCTCTCTTTGGTTACTTTTGTTCATACGAGGAAATGTCTGAGATAGCACTAACTGGATAGAAATTTAAGGAACAGGCAGCTCAGGGTCTAAATCTCAGAAGTAGCACAGAAAACATTAAAATATACAATATGCCAAGAAGGATTACAAGATAAACAAAAACAATAACAAAAAACTAAAAGGAGATGATGACCAATCCATAGAAAGAAGATGAAACATCAGAAATAATTGACAAAGAAGGGGACAAGAACTTGAACATACCAGACAAAGACCTTTAAAAGTGACCACCAAAATGCACAAAACATGCAGAAAGATCTAGAGGATATCAGGAAATTATGTATGAAGAAATTGAGAAATTCAGTAAATGGATGGAAATGATAAAAGGTAACCAAAGAGAAATATGAGAGTTGAAGACTACAATACTTAAATTAAAAGTCTCTAAAGGGTTTCAACAGCAGATCAGATCTAGCAGAAGAATTATTTTATTATTATTATTATTATTTATTTATTTATTTAAAATAGCAGAAGAATTATTGAGGTGGAAGATAAGACAATTGAAATGATTGGGGCTGGAGAGTAGAATAAAAATAGCAAAAGCTGAACAAAGCCTAAGAAAAAATATGGGGTATGATCAAGTATACCAATATATGCATTATAGAACATACAGAAGAAGAAAGAAAGGGACAGAAGGAATATTCAAAGAAACAGTGGCAGGGAACTTCATAAATGCAATGGAAGACATGAATATACACATTCAAGAATCCTAAT
Organism: Dasypus novemcinctus; assembly: GCF_030445035.2. Taxonomy (NCBI): domain Eukaryota; kingdom Metazoa; phylum Chordata; class Mammalia; order Cingulata; family Dasypodidae; genus Dasypus; species Dasypus novemcinctus. The sequence continues at coordinate 48,767,417 of NC_080699.1, read as the reverse complement.
GAACCCCATAGAGGATAAAATCATAGAGAAACATACTCAGACACATTGTGATCACACTGTGATGCCAAGGATTGGAAGAGAATTCTGAAAGATGCAAGAGAAAAGAAAGGTGGTATGTACAAGTGAACCCTACAATATTAAGGGCCAATTTCTTGCTGAAAGCAAGAAGGCAGTGGGATGTAATATTTACAGAGCTGAAGGGAAATGATTGCCCACTTAAGAATATTATTTCTGGCAAGATAGTCTTTCAAACAAGAGGGAGATTTCAACACATTTCCAGATTGAAAAAAAATAAAAGTGAGGTAGTTCATCATCATTAGAACTGCCATATGACAATAATAAAGGGAGTTCTCAGACTAAAAGGAAAAGATCCTTGGCAATGGATTGAGTTCGTATGAATAATTAAGATCTACGGTGAATGTGAAAATTTGGGAAATTATGAGTTTATTAATGTTGTATTATATTTTTGTCATGTTAATTCACTTTTTCCTTTCTACAAATTCTAAAATGCAAGCAAATATAAAGTAATGGTATACCTGTGGTTTTGGATATGCTGTATATAAAGATATAACATGTAACAAGTATAACTGAAAAGTGGGTGACAGAGAGGTATAGGAAAAGTGCTGTGTACATGGAATATAGTTAACACCATAATTATTATGGCATTTTTTCAGTTGTAACAAAGGTAACATCTTAATGCAAATATTTCATAATAGGGACAATTGCCTGTTGGGGGGGCAGTTATATAGGAACACCATTCTTTCTACAAGATTTTTCTGTAGAGTATAACTTTCAATTTTTTAAAAAGTAAGAGAGGAAAAATCAGGACTCTATATACTAACAAATTGGTTAAGTAAAGAAGACTTAATTATAAATATATATGCACCTAGAGACCCTAAAACATATGAGGCAAATATATTTATATTTGAAGGTACAAATAGACAGTTCTTCAGTAATAGTAGGGAACTTCAATACACCACTTTTAGTAATAGATAGAGGGAAGTGGATGTGCTCATGTGATTTGGCTCCTGTCTACCATATGAGAGGTCCAGGGTTCAATTCCCAGGGCCTCCTGGTGAGGGCAAGCTGACCCATGCAGGTGTGCTGACCCCCACGGAGTGCTGGCTGGCATGGAGAGATGGCTGGCACGGAAAGCTGGCATAGCAAGAAGATACAACAAAAAAAGACACAAAGGAGAGACAATAAAAGACCCAACAGACCAGGAAGCTGAGGTGATGCAAGAGAATGAGTGCCTCTTTCTCACTCCAGAAGGTCCCAGGATTGGTTCCTGGTGCTGCTTAATGAGAAGACAAGCAGACACAGAAGAACAGACACCAAGTGCACGTAGAAAGCAGACAGCAGGCTCAAACAATGAGGGGTGGGCATAAATAAATAAATAAATGTTTAGTAAAAAATGGATAGAACATCTACACAGAAGATCAATAAAGAAATCAAAGATTTGTACAATACAAAAATGTAAAATGTTAAGGGGAAAAACCATATTTTCCTGTAAACCAATAAATACTCTAATTTCAAAAAATACCAAAAGTACTTACTGATAATAAAGTTTGTTTTGAATGATAATTAAATTTTTAAAAAACTCATGTCCTAGAAATATCAGTTATAATTTTAATATGTTGATTTTCCATAGATATAAACTGCAAATGTATAAGTTATTAAGTATTTCCAATAGTTCCCTAGAATGTAAAGGGCCCCTGGAACCCAAAAACATGAGAACAAATGATTTTTATCAACTTTATTAAATTGTGTCTAAAATATTTCAAAGAACCTCAAATAGTACATATTTGTATATATTTTGCTTACTATTCCTTAAGAATAATAATATGGCTTTATTAGATGTCTGGCCATCGTTTTCCCTCAAACTCATCTCCTATGGCAAATCTTCCCAGTTCTCCATTTACTTTGATCTACCCTGAATAACTCTTGCTATAACAGGGAATTTTTGTAGCCTTCATCAAACTGAACATTCCTTCAGAGTTTTGCTTTTTTGGCCTAAAACCCACAAACAAAAAATGAGAACATGGAGTGATTAAAAGGTAGGTAAAGATCTGCTGAGGTTTTGCAACCCCTTGCTGAGGGTTCCCAGCCCTGGTGAAGCAACAATGTCCTATACCCAAGGCAAGGGTGATTTCTGCTTTCATCAGTTTAACTTCTCTAATCCAGATGTCTCCTGCCAAACTTCCTAATTGTGTTGATTTCTTGTAGGGTATGAGGAGACTTCTATTTTCCAGCCTTCATTTCCAAGACTTTCCTTAGAGCATCCTACCCTCTCCCACATTCTAATGCTCCCTGGATGGGTAGCTATTAATAAGTCATCTGCAGAATAATGTTGAATGGCCAGTTTTCCTCCAACCTCCTTGTGGAGTAGTAACTCACAGTCTTAGGGCTACCTAACACGATTGTTATATACCAAGTGTGAGGATTGCTTCAAAAATTTTTTCTTCAATTTAATACCTACTGGTCAAATTTTGCTTGTTTTTGGTGGTGTTGATGATTTTGAGTAATATATAATTTTCCTTCCACTTATAATATTAATCCAAACCCATATAAAATTCAATTTTACTGGAGTTTAATATTTAATAATATATTGAATTTTAGTAATTTAATTATACTCTAATGTAAAATTGAAAATGCATTGAATATCAGTGATTATGAAACTTTTCTGAATGTTTCTTTTTTGTTAAAAAAAATTCTCTGCTAATTTTATTGATAATAAGCACTATTACAACTTTATCTGATCTAGAGTATCACCAAAGCATCCTTACCAATCAAGAGTTGAAGGAAAACTGGACTCTCTAGAAGGTGAAATCACTAGTTCTCCAGGGTTTCTGAGTCTTATGATCCATATGTACCCTGCTTAAAGAATACTTGTGTTTATATAGGATCTAAAAGTACAGTTGCTCCTAGAGTATAAATAAGTGAGTTTCCCTGGGAAGTCACTTCTTGAATTTTATTTAAAGAATGAGGCAGAATCACAAATTTTGTAGATTCTTTATAACAGCTCAAAAGTAATACTCCATTACAGAATGGAATGTGTGTTTCCTCATTTCTCAGGTATAGTTGCAAGCTTTAATCTGTATGTTTCTTTAAAATAGCTAATGAAAAATTCAGATATATTTGTGATATGTCTCAAGATCATTAGCATGCTTAATTATTTTTGCTCTATATAATTAATGAACACTCATTGAAAGTTTAAGTATTTCTTATTCTGGTTTTGTTATACATGAATAGTTTTGAAAGATGGTACCTGATGATATGTATGTGATACATAGCCTGTAGTACTAACACTGAAAACATAATGATACAGAAAGTACCACGATATTGAAGTAGCACAAGCCCAATGTCTTAAATATTACTTTAAATAGATGGTAAAGGATAGCTAAGAAATTCAGAGGCAGCACTGTGTTAAAACAGCATTTCATGGAAAACAATCCTCATAAGCAAAAACAGTCTTTGATATATTAATGAATAGGTTGAGATATCCGGGGGTTATTTATGAACAAATCCATTTTTTATTTGCAGGATATTAGGAACTACATATGTTCTATAGAGATTTTTATTATGGTATTTCATGTATTTAAACAATTGATGAGGAATAAGTATCCCACTCAATTATTTGACATTTTAAAACTATGAAATTTTAAAAAAATATCCCTGAAGTAATAAGGAGCAGAGATAAATTAACTCTCTGTCTTTTGCCCAAGCTGTGCATTTAACTGTCATGATGTACCCCAGAGTAGAAGATGGATGATAACTGTGACATCAGAGAACTTGTGAATTTGTACAGAAGGAGAAAAATACAGTCTAAAGAGATAGAGGATAGGAATGAGACTTATACTGATCAAAAATAATGTCTAATTTTCATAAAGGTAAATAAAAAATCATCTGGAATTTTGAGTATGTACAATAAAGAACACTTATTTAAGTAGTAGTCAATTAATCACAGTATTATTTTTGGTAATTTAATAAAATCTCTCTTTAACAGTTATTCTTTTTCTCACATATTTGAGGATGACAGAAGAAATATTCATAATTGGAAGGATTACAATAGAAAAACAGTCTGCCATAAACATTGCAAAAGTGCTACAAATCATATAAATTTAATCAATGAAAGTAAAACGCTATTATTTTTATTATCATCATATGCATAAAATGCTTGTTATTGTTATGTAATTTTATAATTACAAATTTATTATATATGAAAAAGTATCAATAAAATACCATTTCTAACATTTTTACATATATTATGCCCCTAATTTATGTTTTCCACATATAAAATTAAATAGTTATGAAATGAGACCTTTCAAGGTAATTAATTTAGATTTGAAAGTGTAATTTTGAGTGAAATAGGATTTCTTATATCTAGGTATGTTTCAAGACAAGTCCAAGTAAAATAATTGTGGTTACAATAGTGATTTTGAAAGAGGAGATTTCAGTAAAATCCAGAAAAGCATGCAGGTAAGATACCTGGCCAGACATTTAGGTCTTCATCAAGTATTGGAATTCTTTGCTGATGTAAGGAAATAAGCTTTCAGAAAGTATAATTCCAAGTGGGATGCTTTTCTTAGACTCTGTGTACAGGTAAGAGAGTAAACTTGAGGACAGCAAGGTAACACTGGCTACACATTGGAATCAATTAGAATTTACAAGAATCAAATATTTTATGGAAGTTGCTGCAAAGGAAGAAGGCAAATGCTCACACTCATGTCTTACAGATCAACTGAAATGAACAAGTGGTGATGTCTAGTCATCACCTGAAAAGACTCTCACAATCATTCATTAACCTTGTTATAGAAACTGGTTTTGGGAAACGGACTTGGCCCAGTGGTTAGGGCATCTGTCTACCACGTGCGAGGTCCGCGGTTCAAACTCTGGGCTTCCTTGACCCATGTGGAGCTGACCCATGCACAGTGCTGATGCGCGGAAGGAGTGCCGCGCCATGCAGGGGTGTCCCCTGCGTAGGGGAGCCCCACGCACAAGGAGTGCACCTGTAAGGAGAGCCACCCTGAGCGAAAAAAAAGTACAGTCTTCAGAGGAATGGCGCCACCCACACTTCCTGTGCTGCTGACGGACAACAGAAGCAGACAAAGAAACAAGACGCAGCAAAAAGACACAGAAAACAGACAACCAGGAAAGGGGAGGGGAATTAAATAAATAAAAAAAATAAATCTTTTTAAAAAAAAGAAACTGGTTTTATGTCACCTAGCTTAAGATGGGGGAAATAAGCAAACATCCTAGTCACCTGGTAAAGGAAAAAATGACAGCACAGTGTTCAAACAAATGGGCTTATGCAGAGACTTCTTACAGAATATATCTGAGATGACCATTTTCTAATGAAGAAATGAGAATATAATCACTGGCTATACCCTGGCTGAGTTTTAAAATGTTTAATTGAACTAGTTAGTATCAATATAACTCAACAACTGAAAGGTTTTAGGCTTAGTGTTAGATCATTTAGTGTACTTAAATGGTCTGATCCTATGATTGTTGAAATTAACATATTAAAACAGAATTAGGAAAGAAAGCGAAAAAGGTAATATGTGAGTTCAATTGTTTCAAAATACTTTTTGTCCATTTTTTCGAAGGTGAATTCTTCATGAGAAGCCACAATGATAGCCCTAGGAACATTTATTTGTGAGTAATATGGATCATCTGCACTGTTTTTAGTATATTCTTATCATTTATACTTTGACTTCAGGCAGATGGAAGCATATCAATAAACATGGACAATCTCACTATTTTCACAGAATTCCTCCTCATGGATGTCTCAAGCTCCCAAGAGCGCCGAGTGCTTCAAGGTCTCCTCTTCTCAGTGATTTATCTGGGAGCCCTGACTGGGAATCTTGTTATTGTCCTTGTAACTGGCCCACATCTGCATTCACCAATGTACTTCTTTATAGGCAATTTATCCCTCATAGACCTTTGCTGCATTTCAGTTATGGTGCAAAAAATGATTGTGAATTCTCTGGTGGGCAGTAAGTTGATTTTTCTCCCAGAATGCACTGCCCAGATCTTTCTGGTTCTCTTCTCTGTATCCACGGGGCTGGCCTTCCTTGTGATGATGTCCCATGATCGCTATGTTGCCATTTGCCACCCTCTGCCCTATGGACTCACCATCACCCCACGTCTGTGCACACAGGCAGCTGGTGGCTCGTGGGCAAGTGGGTTCATCCATTCTGCTCTCCCACAGGTGTCATGTTCAGGCTTCCATCCCAGGGTCCAACGTGATCTATCAACATTTCTGTGATATACCACAAATTTTGAGGATCTCACCTCCAGATGTTCAGTTTTCTGAGTCTATAACCTTAGTTCCAAGTGTTTGTACTACATTAGCATGTTAAGCCTTCACAGTTAAGACATATATTGATATATTTTCAATGGTGCATAGGATGCATTCTGTGGAAGCCCTTAACAAAGTCTTATCCACCTGTACACCATGGAGGGCAATTCTCATTTTGTTTATAATTTCTGGGGTGACGGCTGCCCGTAGTCCAACTGCAAATACAGCTTCTCTTAAAGATGTTCTGACAGCCATGCTCTACTCCATGGTGCCCCCACTCATAAACCCAATCATCTGTAGTCTGAGGAACAGAGAGATAAACACTGCTCCAGGAAGAATGCTTCACAGATATTTTGAGTTCCCAAGCAGAGTTTTCCTTGAATAAAAAATTCTGTAAACTATTTGGGTAAGGCTTGATTTTATTTGATATGTGTTCTAAATTTTAATCTGCCATGCTAAATATCCAGGGTTTTTAATTGTGTATATATATGTTGTTTCCAATGTGATAGTGAGCTATACATCTGTTTCCAAGTTTTTACTCCACATATTTGTGGAATTCACAGATTCTTCTGGACAAAAATTTTTCAACAATGCTAAATTGATTTGAATAATGTTTAGAATAATTTCAAGCTATGATAAAGAATGACACCATATTGAGAAGATCATTGGTGAATACCATCAAAACTGCCTATACATTTGAGAAAAATTTACACTTATAAGATACTGCCAGCCTGGGACAGAATATTCAGTGTTTTGAATTAGAGAATTTAATTCAAATAGCCCTCTTTGCATTCTCTTTTCTACAATATCTGCACCAATTAAAAGGTGATTTAATTGAGATACCACTGATCAAAAATTAAGGATAAAATAAAGATCTAGCACAGAGATCTGAGTTAAAGTTTTTCCCCTCACTAAAAAAATGGAATATGAAAGCCTAGCCCTCAACCCAGAATATTCTTTTGGGTCTTTTTCTCTCCCTGTGACCTGGATGAATAGGTGTATACCTAGCTCAATGCATTCATTATTTATGCATGATAAGGAACAAGTAGTTACAGAGTGGAGTGAGACATAGCAACAGGTGAAGTGCATTTTACTTGCAGAATAACATATTTCTTAGAATATATGAAAAACTTTTATCACCAAAAAATTAAACAAGCTTATGCTGTCATATGGAAATACTTTTGTTTTTCTGATTCTCAGATGATGAGCAGGTATTCTCATGGTGAAATATTTAACTTTTTTATATCTCCAAATTGAATCTAGGAAGGCTGCCTTTTACTTGAAATCTATATCTAGAAACTTTCAGCCTTAGGGAATGAGTGCTCATTTAACTTCAGCCTTCATCCTATGATTGAAAAAAATGGGCACAGCAGGCTCACTGTGGCTCAGTATTTCTGGCTGTAGTACATTCACTGCAGTGCCTGGGACTGTGAGGGAACTGTATGTCATGGCAAGGGGGACATTTATAAACCTGCAAATAGGGAAATTCCTAAGTATACATGCCCGTGCCCAAGATACGATGCATGCTCAGAAACATACAGACTAGCCCCTATTCTTGGTCCTCAAACTGTTCCATAAACTCATTGAATGGATAAGCTCTTAAGGACACTTAAAAACAATTTATAAATGAACTTTTAAATGCCAAAGATAGAGAATTCTAGCAACCACATAGAGAAGGAATGTGTCACGTGCAGGGTACCCTCAATAAGATTAAGTACCAATTTATCTACAGAAACCATGGAGGCAGAAGACAGTGGCACAAAATGTTAAAAGTCCTAAAGGAAAATTACTTTCCACTAAGTTTATTACATCCAGAAAAGAAGTCATTCAAAAATGAGTGTGAAATTAAGACATTCCAAGATAAACAATAGCTGTGGGTATTTCATCACCATTACACCTACCCTATCAACAATGATAAAGTGAATTCTTCACACTGAAAGGAAAGGATACTGGAAAATAGTTTAAAGCCACATCAAGCAATAAGGATCTCCTGTAAGGGTAACAACATGGGTAAATATGAATTCCAGTACTATTGTGATTTTGGCTTGTAGCTCTACTATTTTACTTCCTACATGATTTAAAATGTTTAATGCACAAAAATAATGAAAATGCAGTTGCTTTATACTCATAATGTATAAACATGTGATTTTATACAAGAACTACATACAGGTGGGAGGACAGGTGGGATATAGGAACATAGCTTGTGTATAAGATTGAAGGTGATTTGGTATCAAAGGAAATGGGAGTGTTGGATATTTAGGATTTTAATTTAAGCCCCATGGTAATGACAATTTAGACATTGGAGAATACCCATATTCACATAGAAAGGAATTATAATTTAAGTAGCAAAGTATGCATGTGGAGGGGTATAGGAATACAGGGAGTTAATGGGTAATGTGTGTGGGGTTCCTGTTTTGGATATGGGGAAGTCTGGGCAATGGAAGGTGATGAGGGGACCAAAGCAGAGTAAATAGCAGACACCATGGATGTCTCTGATGGCATGCTTGGAGGGACTGATACCTGAAAGCTTATGTTTTATATAGGTTCCCACAATTTAAAAAACAGAATGAACAACTAAAGAGACAATGACAAACACAATATATAATTCTGGATGTAATCTAATAAGAGAGAAGAGGGGCCAAAGGAAAAAATTGAACAGTACACCATAAACTTTAAATCAATGTGAAATTTCTTGAAATTGAAAACTGCACTTACCAGTTTTGTCTGTATTCTTTCTATAGAGTTCATATTATTTTTATTAATTGTCTTGTATTTGAAAGTATTTTTAAATAAAATATTTAAAAAGCAGTAACTCTGGTAAAAGTCTGAATTGTTCACGTTCCTCTAATATCTGAATTATTTTCTTATATTTTCAATATATTATATTCCAATATGATGACACCATCATATTTCTTATAAAAATTAATTGTATTGCTATCTGGGTCATCTGAACAGCTGTTTTCTGGGAAAGATATCTCTGTCCAATTTTATAGTCAAGTTATAGTCTTACAAAGGTGATGGATAGTATGGGCTATGATGTGGACCATTGACCATGAGGTGCAGAGATGCCCAGAGATGTACTTACCAAATGCAATGGATGTGTCATGATGATGGGAGTGAGTGTTGCTGGGGGGGGAGTGGTGGGGTGGGGGTGGTGGGGTTGAATGGGACCTCATATTTTTTGAATGTAATATTTTTACAAAATGAATAAAATTAAAAACAAAAACAAAAAACAAAGGTGATGGATAAACTTCTGGGTATTCCTTGGGGGATTTTGATTTTATTTTGTACCAACTCTTGAGTTGTATTTAAATTTACATATATATAAATACATATATATTATTTAAATACATATATATATTATCCATCATATTTTATTATGTAGATCCACTGATCTTTATTCCTCAGGTTCCTGACCAATTTCTAATAGTTTTCTTTTTCAACTTCATTTTAATTTTTTCTACAATTTGGTATTTTATTTTATGGATATCTGAAGCTCTAAACTGATATTTCCAAGCATATGTTTTTAATTAATATTTCCTTGAAGAATTAGGCTATATCGGTCAAGAAACTTTTTTCTCTAACCTGATAATTTTTCTGAGATTTTTTCTTATAATCATTAAAACATCAAATACAATTTTATCTCAATATTATAATGTTAATTTATTTTTCACATATTTTCTATATATTTGTATTTTAATACATTATGAGAAATGATATTCAAATCTCTTTGAAGTATACTTAATGATTTTTAATGCCTAAAAATTACACACACACACACACATATATATATATATGTAAATACAATTTCCCTAAACCATTTATAATTCTTAAGTCAGTGATTTATTTTCTGGTAGCAAATTAGAGATGCAAAGTCATCCTTCATCTCTTTGGCTAAATTAACCAGAGGTTTAAAAATGATCCACTATCCATTAATTGTCTCATTTCATTTAGGGTAATATGAAAATGTTTACTTTCTTTCTTATTCAAAACCTGATACCTTCCTATGCTTTATTGTCTTAAGAAGACAATGTAAAATGGTAAATAAATCTACTAAGAGCTGTTTAGCAGTCCCTTGTTGCTTTTGTTTATCTTGTAATTGTTCATTGCAAGTTGTATATTTTAATATTTTCTGTGCTATCTCTGGGATTTAGACCCTGAGCTGTCTGTTCCTTAAGTTTCTATCCAGCTGTGGATATGTCAGATATTTCCTTGTGTGAGCAAAGGTAACCAAAATAAAGAAAAGCTTTTGCTTAATGAAATGTAGTGCTGCCGCAATTTGCTTTGGTCCTCTCAGGGCCGTGTTGCAGTAATCTTTCCTCACAGGCTTTAATCCATAACTGTTTCCTCCTCACAGTTTCTGTTTTATCAGAGAGGCACCCTCTGATAATATAAACCTGAACATGGCAGCCAGCCGAAGTCTGAGTACTGCTGGTGTTAACATGATGAGACTAAGCAAAATCTAAGTCAGTATACCAAGACTCAGCATTACATGTTTTTTCCCTCCACCAAAAGATCCAGACTGTTGTATTTTTAGGTAGCCATGAGCATCAGTCCCACTTTTTATCTAAGGCTTCTCCTCTGTTCATTAGGCACCAGTTTTCACATGCTGTCTTCCAAAATATATAAAGATGAACTTATGAATACCCTCTCATTGCTTTCATCACTGTTGATCATAACATAATGCATATACCATTAATATTTGAAAGTTCTTTTCTCTCAACTTTCCTATTCACACACACGCAGGTTATATTTCAAAGTTTTAACATACTTTATTGTCAGTCTGGAATTCTTTTTTGTGAAATTCATGTCTACATTATTTGACATACATTTCCCTGGTTTGCTACATAAATTGTTGAGTTTTTCTAAATCCTTTGAGGAAAAGAAATCCTTAACTCTTTTATAATAAATTTATCAATCTTTTTCATTGTGGTTTGCATTTTGTTTCTGTATGAGAAATACAAAATATACATGATAGTTAGCCTGATATCATGAAGACATTATCCATTGTTAATCTCTAAATCTACTCTAGTTTAGACTGTCATATTTTGACACTTAATCTATACCATTTCTGAATATGAGAGGTAGAAGTGAAATTAATTTTTATCCTATGTGAATATACAACTGTCCAAACAACATTGAAAAGTATTAATTAATGAAACTACCACCCACTACCTCTTTCTGTTATTGCAGTTATAATTGAGTGGATCTTCAACTGTCTTTTTATACTATAGCATTGTTTACTGTAATATTTAGAAATTGGATATCAACTGAAGAAATGAACTTAAATGATAGTAATTTTTTATGAGTGATTTATTTTTACCTTAATGAAATTTGTACTTTCCAGGGAAGGGATATTAATGAAATTAGAATCAATATATATCAGTTAAAAAGGTCAAATATGATTTAAGTTTTAGATAGTAACTTCAAGGAAGTGAATAAACATTAATAGATATTTGATGAGTGTGTTGAACAAAATTTTAATATTCTAAACTTACTCAACATCCAGCAGGCTATTTTGACTATATACTGTACATTGGAGGAAGAATCAATTATTTCCAAAATCACATTTAGATTTCAAAGAGTAAATATTAAAATAGTCTCAGTGTAAACACTCCAGGATGCTAGATTTTTACCATGTTTCTCTGTCTTTTCATAACCTTTTTTTTTTCATCTTACAGATAATCGTAATTCTGACTGGAAATAAAATGGTACATAGCAGGTACATCTACAATTTAATAAATAAATTCTCATTTGCTCTATTATTCAAAATATCCCATGCCCCTGCTGAGGTGGCCCTCTCTGTAGTACCATTCTTTTTATATTTAATTTTTTAAAAGAAGCTTTAGATTACATGTTATATAAAAAATATAAGGGATTTCCATATGTGCCATACCTTCCCACTCCCATACTTTCCCACATCAACAACATCCCTCATTACCATGGTACATTTGTTAAAATTGATGAACCCTTATTGATGCATTGCTACTAACTATGGTTTACACTTTACATTAAGATTTACACTCTGTCCTGCACAATTTTGCAGATTATGACAAAATATAAAATGGCTTCTTTCTGTCATGCAGTACCATTTTTAAGAAGGAAAATCGAGTCACTAATCATTAATAGCAGATTGAGTCACATAACACCATGTGACCAATAAAATGTGAGCAAAAGCAATGTTTGTGAATTTAAGAGCTAATATAGGGTGGCAGTCTTGGCCCAGTGGTTAGGGCATCCATCTACCACATGGGAGGTCCACGGTTCAAACCCCAGGCCTCCTTGACCCACGTGGAGCTGGCTCGTGTGTGGTGCTGATGCATGCAAGGAGTGCCCTGCCACGCAGGGGTGTCCCCTGCATAGGGGAGTCCCATGCACAAGGAGTGTGCTCCGTAAGGAGAGCCGCCCAGAGCGAAAGAAATTGTAGCCTGCCCAGGAATGGCACTGCCCACATGGAGAGTTGACACAAAAAGATGATGCAACAAAAAGAAACACAGGTTCCCGTGCCACTGACAACAGAAGCAGCCAAAGAAGATGCAGCAAATGGACACAGACGACAATGGGGGGTGGGGGGGAAGCAATAATTAAAAATAAAAAAATAAAAATAAAAAACCTTAAAAAAAAAAGAGCTAATATATATACTTTTCCCCTTATTCCATAATTGTTCTATTTTGCTCTTCACATTGGAAGAGTACTGTAATATTTTCGAGAGATGCACAGCAAGCTGGTGATGTCAAGTTTATGCTTTAGACATTTATCTCTACTTGATCAGAAGTTTCAGAGGCCACTATACAAGTTGGCTATTCTAAACTCTCATGTTAAATATGAACTTCTCCTCAATAATACTCTGAAGTCACATCTCATTTCTTTATCCTTCAAAACTGCAGAGGGTTATTTGAAATATTTTAAAGACTCTGTAATAAACTACAGAGTTTACTAAGAGTAGAAGTTCTCAGGTTAAACAATGTTGGTATTGCCAGAGAAAAAGAAGCATTATTAAATATATACACTCCTTACCAACACAAATTGAGCCCTTTTTCTTCCAATAAAAAGGCTAGTCCATTTTATATTTATCATTTCCAAATCACACTGAAAGGACCTTGAGTAATTTGCCAATAGTTTTCTATGTTCCTTAGAGATGACTCACCAAAAATTGGTATCTAACAAAACAGAAGACATTTGCAGAATGTAATATTGTAGTGACAGTACTGCAGTCGACTGTTACAGACAGATTAAACTCTTTGAGTTTGGTTACATCTTAATAGAACATTGGTCCAATAACAAAAATAAAGAGCAACAGCTGTAAATTTATCTCATTCAATGTTAAGAGATAAAAGTGTTAGCAACGCTTTCCATTATTTTCTTCATATAAGTTCTTTTTCATTTTGAAATCTGGCAGCAATCAAATGCTGGCATTATTCCAAACTATTTTAAAAACAGGAAACTGAAGGCCATTCTCTTTCTTCACCTATTCTGGCACACTTCCAAAAATAAACCCAAGAGTCCAGTTTGATTTCTGTCCAGGAGGTTGGGTGCCAAGGACCGTATATAAGCACAGGTACATATAAGCAGCAAAATTGCAGTCAACAGACTCTGAAATTGAAAACATAGGCATAGGAGATTGGCAAAGCCCCAGTCACATCACCCTTCAGGGCCCAGGAGACTGCAACACTTCCTGCCCTTCTCGTGCTCTCCTGCTGCTTGACATAGGCATTTCTATTTACTATCTTTTAAATCTGTAACAAGAGCCAATAACATTCCATACATAAGTTCTCCAATAGCTTGCTCTTCAAATGTGGATCATATGAAGCAAAGCCATAGCCACCCCAAACAGATGCGTGTCATGTGTGGAAAGCAATCATTGTGGCCCCAGCACCAATTAAAAGTTATTACTCAAAACTGCGTTCTAACCTAGTCTTAGCTGATTAAAACGATAACAAATGAGTTTCCAAAGAAGTTGTATGAAATTAGGAACATAAAGAAGCAAGGTATCCATGTTTTTGACTCCACAACCTCACAAGAAATTGGTCCATCCAGATATATTTTTTCCCATTCTACCGATTTTGTGGCAGCATCATGTGGTTACACATTTTATTTTCATTCAATAACAAAGGTGAAGAAGACACTGCTTTGTCTAAAACAAGATTTTTGTGCTTCCTCTTTGGAATTCCTTTCTAAGCCTTAAAAGTTAAATTACAAGTGGATTATGATTTCCAATAGAGTGCTTTTATGTTGGTTCTAGAGAAAGAAATTTTCATCATAATGTAGTCAAGTGCAGAAATATATTTTTATTGTGTGTTTTCGGTAATTTTCCTCTTCCTACAAATCTTCCTTCTACTTCAATAAAATTACCTCATTTTAAACAACTGATGATATCTACAAAATTATTATAATATTTGTTTTCTCTCAATGGAATTTGTAATTTTCTCTACAAGGTATGGTATATCTATGCTGCATATATGCATATACGGGTGTATATATATATATATATATATATATATATATATATATATATAACCTATAATCTCTTTTTTCTTTTTTCTTTCTATAATTTATTTCAATTTTTAATTTTAATCTTATTTTTAAATTATCTTTATTTAAAGTTAATAGAACATGCAAAATGTTATATTAGAAAACATAAGAGGTTCTCATATACCCTACTCCCCATCCTACACCATCATTATTTAATTGTATTTTTTGGAAGATATACAGATAACAAAAAAGGTTACATTAAAACATATAAGAGGTTCCAATATACTCCCCACCCTCTCACCCCACTGCTCCCACAACGACAACCTCTTTCATCATTGTGGCACATTCATTGCATTTGGTGACTATATTTTGGAGCACTGCTGCACCACATGGATAATAGTTTACATTGTACTTTACACTCTCCCCCAGTATATTCGATGGGTTATGGCAGGAAATATAATGTCCAGCATCTGTCCCTGCAATATCATTCAGGACAACTCCAAGTCCCAAAAATGTCCCTACATCACATCTCTTCTTCCCTCTCCCTGCCCTCAGCAACTACTGTGGTCACTTTCTCCACATCAATGCTACAATTTCTTCCATTACTAGTCACAATAGTTCTATAGTAGAATATTAGTAAGTCCACTATAATCCATATTTTATTACTCCATTCTTTGGACCCTGGGATGGTGATGTCCACTCCACCTCTATATTGAGAGGGGACTTAGATTCCACATGGATGATGGATGCAATTTTCCAGCTTGTGTTTGTAGGCACTCTCAGTTCCCTGGTGTAGTGGTTGACCATCTTCACCTCCCTCTTAGCTGACCTGGGTAAATCCAACGAACCAGAGAGTAGGAGTTGCAATTCTGCTGAGGCTCAGGGACCAGCTGGCACGTGGACAGTCCAGAGATTCAAGTCTTGTGAGTATACACCAACCCTAGCACCAACCACAGTTTCAGTAAAAGTGACAGAAAAGGCACGTGTAGAAAGGTCACATCTGAGTCTGACTCCATCACACTCAGGAACACAAATTACAAAGTAGGGCCCACTGACATGACACTGAGCTCCAGAGCCATCTGCCATGACCATAGAACCTGAGGGCCTCTGTAGCCTTCAGGAGCACCAGTACCTAGGGTTGTATCTACTTTGGCTTTCTCTGGGGTCCTGCTGAGGTGTGCATAAGCGAGAACCCTCTGATGACCTCCCAACTCTTTTTGAAGACTCTTAGCCATATCAACTCATGTGTCTTTGCCATTTCCCCCTTTTATTCAAGGTCAAAATGCAGTTTTTAACACATGATCTTACATGTAGGCTGAGATATTCTGCTGGCTTGAGTTGACTCTTGTATTCAAGGTCTCTTTCTAGTTGCATCACCAGTTAGTGATTGGTAGTAATCCCTTGGTGCCAGAGAGGCTCATCCCCAGGGATCATGTTCCATGCTGGGGGGAAGGTAGTGCATTTACATGCTGAGTTTGGCTTAGAGAGTGGCCACATTTGAGCAACATGGAGGCTCTCAGGAGGTAATTCTTAGGCACCCTGCAGCTTTAGGCCTAATTCATATTTCAAACATACCAGCTCGTAAATACACTTATCAGTATCAAGGGCTCATTGCTGGACCGTCCTTCTTCATTGGTCTTTACCATTGCACTTGGGGGATTGTTGCTGTTCCACTGGGGAATGTGATAGAGCTCCCCTGGCTAGGAACTCATCCCTCCCTCAGTTGTCATTTGTAACTGTAACTACTATGAAAATACCCAACATATACTGAACATTTTTATGTACTTTATATACATGTCCTGGAGAACTCCATCCCAATCAGCTATCTCCTTAATAACATGCCACACCCGTGCTCCTCCCCTGCCATAGTTGAACCTCTCTGTGTTCTAAAACTTCTTAAAAAATGAGACCTAATATATTGCCAAATTCAATTAATAGGAAAATAAAATATAATGATGGGTTTAAAGATTAGAAACAGAATACGTAATAATTTAGAAAAACTAAAATAAAGTAAAAATAAATTAGGGTATTAAAAATGAAAAATATTATAGAGCTTTGTTTTTGATGTTTTGCCTTCGTCACTGTAATAGGTGTTGCCCTGTATGTACAGTGGCAAGGCAATTTCTCCCATTCCTTCCTCAGTGTCTACATTCTTTTTTTAAAATTTTTAATTTTGTCTCCAAGAAGTTTTAGATCACAGTAATTCACATATACAATATAGGGGACTCCCATATAACCAACATCAAACCATTTTCCCCCTTACCCAGCAATGATCTTTTTACATGTCCATGTTCTATTTGCTGCAGCTGATGTACAGATATTGAAACACAGCTACCAAACATGGTTCCATTTTGGTTTACATTATGGTTTATATTTTAGACTGTATAATTTTCTAAATTTTTAGTTACCTTATGTTTTACATTATGGTTTACATTTTAGCCTATAGGCTTTTATACATTTTTGGTGTAATTTAACATGTCCTATGTCCATCATTGCATGATCTTATGGAGCACTTCCATTGACCCCAGTACCCTGCCTCCATCTATATTATTCCTTTATCTCCCTCCCCTCAGGGCCCACAGTGACAATCGGTCTTCATTACTTGAAGGACCAGATTCACAGATAGTTGCAACAATGTTGAGGGTTTGACATACTAGAATGGTCTAACCCACTGGGAGCCACCAATTATCTTGAGAGACAATTCCCTCTGTTTAAGAACATCAAACCTCCCCAGGATGTGGGGACACCTTCACACTCATTGCATGGTTCTCCATCCAATCTTATAACCTACTATGACAAAATGAACCATCACATTCCCTAGAAGCCTGTCCCTGTGCCAGATGTCTCCCCTTAAGCATCTTAAAAAGGTAATCCTTCCTCATTATATTTTCTAAAGAGTTTTCTCAACATTATAGTTTCAACCACATACCTGACAATTTCCCATGTTCAACTGTTCCCCTCAGTCCTCCCCCCAATTCCTTGGGCCATCTGTCCCATCCTTTCCAACCCTAGCCCCCTCAAGCCCAGAGAGCCCCACTCAAAGGTATTCCAATGCCCCCATTTTATCTCTTCCCTGTACAATATTTATCTCCAGCTTATCATAGATTTCACCCATGTAGGCATCAGCTCACAGCCTTCCTCTTCTCTCCCAATTTCCTATAAGCCTATCATCCAGTCTCTAGCTCTCTGAGACAGCTTGGTTTGCTTATTTCATATCAGAGAGTTCATGTAGTATTTGTCCTTCAATGCCTGACTTGCTTCACTCAACATAAGGTCCTCAAGACTCATCCATGTTATCCCATGTGCTTGTACTGTATGCCTTCTTACAGCTGAGTAGTATTCCATTGTATGTATATACCACATTTTATTTATCCATTCATCTGTTGATGGGCATTTGGGTTGATTCCAATTTTTGACAATGAATGATGCAGCTATGAACATTGGTGTGCA
This sequence comes from Dasypus novemcinctus, assembly GCF_030445035.2. Lineage (NCBI taxonomy): Eukaryota > Metazoa > Chordata > Mammalia > Cingulata > Dasypodidae > Dasypus > Dasypus novemcinctus. Next base: position 48,749,194 of record NC_080699.1, on the reverse strand, counting down.
TATATTAGTTTGTGTTCTTGTTTTCAGTTCTTCTGGGTATATATCCAGCAATCTACAGTTTCTTTTCTAGTTTCTTTTTCTTTCTTTCTTAATTACTTCATGGTTGATATATCTTGTTAATTTATGGAACCAATAGACTTCTCAAAACCCTTTTCAATAATAGTCTCACATTACCTGTGCAGAATTTTAAACCATATTAACAATTATATCTGCTATTAATGTCAGGTATTTTACTCATTTTAGAATTCTTTTACATTTTATTTTCATTTTTTGCTTCACAAATTGCATCATAACTGTTGCAAGAATTGACAGTTACCCTATAACAGGAAGACTTTGTCATGCCTTTGTTCTATGATGTTTGACATAAGAGAACTCTAGCTTTTGTGTTTCTTTTTCTCATAGTATAGGCTTTTCCATTATTTTTGCTAAAATTTTTCATTGTGAATGAGCATTTTAATATAACAACTTTTTAAAGTGATTTGAACCTATCTGTCATCTTCATAGATATCCCATAGGAAAAGACATCACTGAGAATTTTATATTCAGGTTTCCCTCTTTCAAAAGCTGAGGGTTACATTTCTAGACCTTCATATTCATTGGTATGACATTTTTATTACATCATAATGTGTATTTAAATTTAATTTTCTGTAAGTTTATTATCAATGATATTCCCCTCCAGATATTTGAAAATGTTTGGTTCCCAATATCTATGGATTGATAAAAATCGAGTACTACTCTTTATCTTCATCCTTTTGACATCTCCTAAAATTGGATATTAAATTATATGGGTTCTAATCTCCTGCATTGATATTTCTGAGTGTGTGCTTTTAACTTATGTGGCAGAATGAGATAGGGTATGTCAGAGGCAGAACTGATTTTTTCTTGATATGCACATCATATGATTTTAAAAAATCAACAAAATTATTTCAACCACAGTAGGAGTGAAACCATTTATTCCTACACATTTTCTATATTTTTACTTTATTTCAAAATTATAAAAATGTTCTCTAAATATCTTCTAACTTCCTGATTATTTAATCCTTGAAATATATAAACACAAATATATGATTTATATCAGCAATTTCTAGTATTCGATGAATACTAGATGAAAACGGAGATTCAAATTTATCCTTTATGTATAAAAACACACATACATGCAAACACACATAGATACATATACAATTTCAAGCTATGCTATATGGTTTTTTAAAATATTTTTTCTTATTAGCTTATAAATGTTTGCTAACTTTTTACTGCAGTTTCTTAGCCTTCTCATACTCTATTCCAATAACATTGTAATCATATATGCAATTTTTTATCTTCCACATTTACAATTTTTTCTGCTGCTATTTGCGGCGGCTTGCTCGGTCAGCAGAGGTGGGGTCTGGCTGCGGACGAGGGGTCGGTCCAGCTCTGGATGAGGGGTCGGTCCCGCTTGGGACGAAGGGTCAGTCCCACTTGGGACGAGGGGTCGGTCCGGCAGCAGACGAGGGATCGGTCTCACAGGGGTTGCGCGGTTTGGCTGACGGGGTCGCCCGGCGAAGCCGGCGATGAAAGGGTCGCCCGGAGAAGCAGGCGATGAAGGGGTCGCCCGGAGAAGCAGGCGACGAACTGGGGACAAGGGAGGCCAGGCCCTTGTCGGGGGCTCTCAGGACTGGAGGGCGCACGGCAGAAGAACTACCACGGAGACAAGGTAAACACGCAAGTCCACTTTATTGAGGGAGAGGCAACAGTTTTATAGGGGCTGGGGAAGGCTGATTGGTCAAAGCCACGCCCTGTTCTGATTGGTTGCCGGCGAAAGGTCAGTGGGCGGTACTGGATGGGGGAGGGGTGGTGGTTAGGGATTGGCTGTTGCTGTTGCTGGGGGAAGGGGCAGGGTTTAGGGATTGGTGGCTGCTGTTGCTGGGGTGGAGGGCAGACTTGAGTTTCCCACCCACGCCTGGCTGTTGCTGCTGTCAGGGGAGGGGAAAGGGCAGACTGGATTTTTCCGCCCACGCCTGGCTGTTGCTGCTGTCGGGGGAGGGGAAAAGGGCAGACTGGAATTTTCTGCCCTGCGCCTGCGCAGGGAGAAAGAAGAAGAAGGGTGCCACCCCACAAGGCATCGTGTGGCGCCATCCGGGAGGAGGGGCGGCCGCGGAAGCATGGCTGCCGAGAAGGGGAGACCCGAGGGCACTCTGCGCCCATGCCGAGCTTCCTTCAGGGGTGGCGGTGAGTCCGACCAGCCACCCTATTATGGGGGCAGTGGCTTGGCCTGCCGCGGCCACTCCCCCGCCAGGCCAGCAAACCACACTTCAGCCCAAGGGGTGACCGCATTTCCCCCTTCTTTTCAAATAAAGGCCAGGACGGCAGCAGTAGCCGAATAGTAGAAGAATATTGGGGACAAGAAAGAGAGGATTTGAAAAAAAAAAGAACAACAACAACAACAACAACAACAACAACAACAAAAACCAAAGAACAGAAACCCCGCCGCCAGGCTCGGCTGGGCTCAGCTGGGCTCCGGTCCCCCGCCCGCCGCCCGACGCGGCTCGGCTGGGCTCGGCTGGGCTCGGCTGGGCTCAGGTCCCCCCGCCCACCACCCACCGCGGCTCGGTTGGGCTCGACTTCCCCTCCCGCCGCGGCTCGGCTGGGCTCGGCTGGGCTCGGCTTTCCCGCCCGCCGCCCGGCGCGGCGCAGCGCGGCTCGGCTCTCCCGCTCGCCGCCCGGCGCGGCGCGGCTGGGCTCGGCTGAGCTCAGCTGGGCTCGGCCCCCCCGCCCGCTGCGCCTCAGCTGGGCTCGGCCGGACTCGGCTTCCCCGCCCACCGCCCGCCGCCGCGGCGCAGCGCGGCTCGGCTCTCCCGCCCGCCGCCCGCCGCGGCACGGCTAGGCTCGGCTGAGCTCGGCTCCTTCGCCCGCCGCCCGCCGCGGCACAGCGCGGCTCGGCTCTCCCGCCCGCCACCCGCCGCAGTGCTAGCTGCCTCTGCTCCGCCTACCCAAGGAGGGAGTCCTCCACACGTAGCTGGGATCTCCGTGTATATTTCACAGGCGGATCCTCTCTGTTACCTTCCCTCCAAATCGATGTCCAGACACCTCCGGACCAGGAAAAATCCCGAAACAGCCGGTCCCAAAGAGTCTCCGATGCCTCCCAGCCGATTCCCCCCAGGAGCTAGTAACCGGGAAGTTCACTCAGCCGCCATCTTGCCTCCCCCTCCTGAAAAGTCCCAAATTATATCTTAAAGACCAGTCCTTTCCGTTACCTTCCCACCAAATCGATGTCCAGACACTTCCTGCCCTGAAAAAATCCTGAAAAAGCCTGGTCCCGGAGAACCTCCAGCGGTGCCCAGCTGCCTCTTCCCAGGAGAGACGGCAAGGCAAGCTCACTCAGCCACCATCTTGCCGGAAGTCGACATCTTATCTTTTTCTCTTCTTTTTTCCTCTCTTCACAGGAGCCCTAGATCACATTAATTCATATATACAATACACAGTACTCCCACACATCCACCATAAAACCTTTCCCTTCCACAATGATAATCTTTTAACTTATTCATATTATATTTACTGAAACTGATGTACAGACTCTGAGACAACACCTTTCAAACAAGGTGACATCTGTGCTTACATTGTGGATATACAGATTAGGATATACAGTTTTCTAAATTTTTAGTTATTGTATGTTTTACATTATAGTTTACATTATTAGTCTGTCATTCCCTATATGTTTTTGGTGTAATATTACATGTTTTATATCCATCCTTGTGTACTCTCGTGAAACTCCTCTCTTACCCCCACATATACCTTGGTTCCATCCATTCAACATCCATTTTCCCCTCCCCTTGGGGCCCACAGTGACAGCCAATCTCCATTTCCTGAGGAGCCACTTCCAGACATACTTGCAACAGTGTTTCCGGGCCTGACTTGCTCAACTGCCTTAATACCCTGGGAGCCACCCTTTCTCTCGAGAGATACAGTTCCCTCTATTTGATGGCATTAGTCCTCCCCAGGATGTGGGTCTGATGTGGGCTATGGGTGGAAGGCTCTTTGTCTCTTCAGAGATAACTAAGTTGTTTGACTTGTGGGTGTGGAACGGTAAGAGGCTGCAGTCCTGCCCTTAGGGACAGTGGCAGCGGCTCCAGTCCCAGGAAATGTTTAACAATGCAAGGGCTATAAACTTTAAGTATTTAGGGGAAATGCAAAAATTAAATATGCTAAAAGCTTATCTAGAATATCTGGAGTCCATGCTAAAAGCTTACCTAAGATGTGGAGGAGATATATGCTAATTGAAGCCTATTGAGAACTGAAACAAAGGGACCATTTGGCCTTTCCTCTCTGTATAAAAGATGTTTGAAAATCTTGTTCAGGGCTCGGGATTCAAACAGAAGTTCCCGAGTCTGGCCGGCCGTCAATAAACCATTTTTCCTTCTCAAAATCATTCCTGAGTCCTGGCCTCTCTATACTCAAATAATTGAACTTCTCTCTAATTCCACAACATTTTTGGTGACTCTGGTGGGACAACAAATGAAGGCCAGAGACGGTAGCATTTTGCTGCCCCTTCCAAATCCCTGAGGAAGCTGGGAGGACTCAGGTGAACCCCAAATCTGGGCGCCCCTGGATTAAATTTAATACAGAAAAGATGTGGGCTCCACCAGAATCTTCCTGACAAAAATTGAGGGCAATGGAAGGTCTGAAGAGAAAGATTCTGGGAATGAAAAAGAACTCCAAACATGGAAGAATGTAAGACTCCCCGGGTGAGCACAGTCTGGAAGGCCCTAGCTTTAATTGCTAGGAAGGGGAGGCTGATCACCTCCCGAGAGAACCCTAGTAGCCCCAGAAGGCTGGGGGAAGCCGTTCTCTCTAGGCTTGGGAAAAGGAGGAAAATCAGGGAAAAGCCCTGGTGTTTTGGGTTTGTCTAACTGCATGTTAGAATCTGGTACTGGTCTTATATCCACTAAAGGAGTGGAGTCTCAATTTTAATAGGAAGGGCTATTTATAGGTTCAAGTCCTAATGTCCTGGAAATTGGTCTAGATTAAGGAAAACAAAACTTGGTTACAGGAAAATGGATTGGCTTTTCTGGTGGAGCTTGGTCTGGGTGTAAAGTTTAAACAGTGGAAAAGTCTAGCTGAAATCTTTTGTTATGGTGCTAATTTGTGAATGAATTTGCTTTATACCAAATGTTAAGTGTTCTGAGGTTTGTGATGGCTGTGGGGGCAGCCATGGTGAAAATAAATATATAAACTTGTGAGTCAGATTAGTGACCTTTGTGCTTCTGTCTGTGTCAGCTCAATGCTAGTGTTGGAGTTGTGTCCTTATGTAAAGTAGAATTACAGCTGAGCTGGAGCCCTCCCTTGCCATTGGCAAGGGGGTGAAATGATTCTGGGGCAAAAGCTGAGGAGTCTGGATGTTTGCGGAGTCTAGATGTTTGTGCATGCTCTGCTGTCTTGTCTCTGGTCTGGCCCTTTGCCGGGGCTTGGAGGCCATCTGTGTCCATGCCACGCACCCAAGTTTGTTGGGGATGTCCCAGTCAGGGTGGCTGGGTCCCTGGGAGAGTTGCCAAATTTGAGTAGGTTCTGTCTGCCCATTTTGGCTGAAAGCTGGAAAGGGGGGAGCGGCTTGCCCCTTTCCAGTGAGTCCACCCTTCTATTCATAAGCCGCATTCCTGTTTGTTGTGCACCCGACTGCCTGGAAGGGGGGGGGGAAGTGAAGAGGGTGAAAAGCAGAATCAGAATAAATGCAGTAAAGTTCCCTCCTTAGGGTGTCAAAGCCAAAATACGTTTGCATTCTGCTCAGGTTCTTAGAAGGTATTGTAGTAACTTTAAGTAAGAGAATGTGTTCTGTGAAGGTAAAATTTTTCTTAAGGGTATAAATAATTATAAAAGTTTTACAAAGCATTGTTTAAATTAAGGTATCTAAATGGCTAATTGCAGAAAGTCATTGTTTAACAAAACTGAATTGATAATAATAATAATAAAAGGCAATTTTATAACAAACTTATTCGGCAGCCAATCTCCCCTGCCAACTTGCTTCCAAAAAAAACTGTTTCTGGTATTACATGCTACTAAGTATTTAAACTGAAGAAAAGTTCATTATTTTAACAAGCTTGTTTAGTATTAATGGCAATTATATGTTGTAAGAAGTTTGCCTGGTAACTTAGTATGTGGGATATATGGAGTGTGTTTTTATTGTTAAGGAAACAGAAGATGATTTTGTCCTAAGATAAAATGATTGATTATTGGAAAGAGTAGAGTGTGGGACAGAACCTGAATGAATACTGAAAGTGTAGAAGGTTTGTGGAAGGAAAATTTTTATGATTAAATTGAGTAAGATCAATATACAAAGAAAATCTTTTATCAATAGCTTCTTGTGCTTTAACCTCATCATTTCCTCAGTGTTTAAAGAAGAGTCTTACCTCTTTTAAAAGAACATTTTATGTTCTAGAAATCAAATCCTGAAAAGTAGCCTTTTATTTCAAACTAACTGCAAGAGATTTATTCTTTTACTTTAAAGGAAAAATTAAAGTAATGGTTAAGTTCATTTAATATGTTATAAGTTGAATGAAAGGTATTTAAAGGTGTTATAAAATTAATAGGTTTTTTAAAAAATTAATAAAAACTAACTAAGAGTTAAAATCATTTATAAATGCATTTATATTATAAAACAGTGGAAAGACAATAACTGAAATTATAGCTGGGTGAATTTAGCCTGAAACTATTATTTAAGTGTAAATTCTACACTAACCTTTCCTTTGTTTATGGTTACTTCAAGCCTAACCTCACCCTTTGCCTTTGCCTATGGTTATTTCATAATTGAGAAGAGCTGGGACATCACTGTCTCCTCTCCTGGTATTAGTAACCCTTTCTCTCATGAATTCAAGTGTAAACTAAATAAATTGCTGACTGATAGAATAAGGTTAAATGGCCACTGGAGTTTTATTATCTCCAAAACCAAAAAGGGGGGTGGAGGGGGAGAAGTCTCCTGCCTTGACGGTCAGTGTTCCTAAGAGTGGCAATTCATGAGAGAAAGCAGTCTGTCTCCCTGAGTCTTCAAATAGCCTCAGTAAATATATATAAAATTAATCTTGTTGCTTATCCAAAATTCTGCTAATTTCAAAGTAAAATATAAAGTTCTAAAACAAAATGGTGCTAAGGCATTGAGAACATTTTGGTTATTACAATCCATTAAGTAAGAAAGAAAATTCTTGTGGTAAACTGCATGGTCATAGTGCAAATTAAGAAGAGTTTCAAAAGTCTTTGAAAAGTTTAAAGTAACTAAAGTCATGTTGTTGTGTCAAACTATTCATGTCTGCCTATTTGCTCAAATTGTTGAGGTTAAATATGCAGTTATATAAGTAATATGTATTTCTGGACCCCTAATTAATTAAGCTAAACAGTATATAAAATAATGCAAATTATAAGTAATATCAATGAGTTGTGTTTGTGTCTAACTCTTTGTGTCTGCCCATTTTTAAAAAATGCTCAATGTATGTCTTCATACATCAGGATAATATCAAATTAACAAATAAAAATTCTTAAAAGAGCTCTATTCAAATTGTTAAAAATTAAATATGCAGTTATATTTATAAATATTCTTAAAGCCCAAATTAAACTAAGCAGGATGAAAAAGTCATAGAAATCTGATTATAGAAACAATTGGGAAAGGGCCTCCTTTGCAAGAGCTTTAAAGGCAAGACTAGGTGTGGCAGATTGAACCTATCTACTAGGCTAGGGAATTAAGAATCAGTTTGCCTGGTAATTTCCCAGTTTAAACCTTTGTCAGCCATAAAATGCAAAAAAAAAAAAAAAAAAAAAACAAAGATTAGGTTAATTTTCACATAAGAAAAATGTTGATGTAACCTGGCGGCCTGCTGCCTCAGTCTCCCACTCCCAGGTTGGACAGCAGTGGAGGAGACTAGTTTAGGCCAGTCCTATGGGCAGTGGAAGGATGCCCAAGAAGGAGCTAACTAAGTCGGTGCCATTTCAGCACTAAATTCTATTCCTTATTTGACAAAGGGGGGAGCAGGTAAAAACTAAAATGGTTGGATTGTGATAGAGGAAGCAGTTAAATCAAACTTTTGCGTGGGAAAGTTAAATCTCAGATAAGCTGTAACTTCTGAAGTATCCAATCTATGGAAAAACAGAGGAAGAGCTTGCATGCTAGGCTTAGGGGTATAAATTGTGTCATTTTTCTTTGTTCGGGGCACCAGCCATATCTGGCTCTGCGCCCCTTCTTGCAAGATTGAGAATAAATTATTTTCTTCTCCACAATCTGGTGAGCCTTAATTTCTTCCAGAAGATTTCTTTCCAATGAAATAAAGGTAATTAGTGGCTCTATTAGCAAATTTCAGTAAGTAAAGAAAAGTCCATAAAAACTATGGAGAGATCTTTCCTGGGTTATGATTTAAAAATATTAAGTAATTGTGTAATGTGTTTTAAAACCTGGTAGTCAGTATGCTTTTAATTATTAATTTTCATAACTTAAACAAAGAAAAGAAGTTTTTATCTTCCTGTAAGGGAAAAAGAACATTCCTTGCATAAACTATTATGGTTTCAATTTTATTTAACTTGAGAGTAATCTCCCATAGTTAATTTATAAACTAAATTAACATTATATGTACAAAATCTTTACAGTAATGAAAATTGTAAGTTCACATTGGTGAAATTAGGCTAAAGGAAAAAGATTGTAGATATGCTCTCTTAAATAAAGAGTAAATTTCTTTCATTGGTATTTGTAACTTAGTAAGTTTCTTTAAACATGAGGTGGCTAGTCAATGTGGTTATAGTCAATTATAAAGAGTTTGTAAAACATTTTCCAAACTGAAAATGTTTAAATAGTTCTAGTTCTAGAAAAGTCATTGTTAACTAAAACTTAGATTGGTTATTGGTAGCAGAAATAACTTCATGATAATAAACCTGTCTGAAGGCCACTGCAAAGTACACATTTAAGTAAATGGTAATAAAAAGTTATCTTGATTATATTGGAAGTCTTCTGTTTTCATTTTAAAAAAGAAAAATAATATTTTTCCTCTATTACTAAAGTAAGGTACCTACTGTTATCTTCATAATAAAATTGTGTAAGTAGACAGTCATTTAATATATGATGTGTTGCATTAAATTGTTTAAAATATATATATAAACAAGGAATAAACGTTAACATTATCAAACTCTTGTGCATTCAAACCAGGCCTTGTATACATTACAGGTGGCCTCTCCATGTGAGTTATTGGCTAGGCTGGTCACTGACCCCTCAATTAAAATATGTGCTATATCAGCCTCTGGTTCTGCTCCTGAAGTTGATGGAAACTATATTGCAGTTTCAAGCTCCTGCAGCAGCCAATAATGACTCGGTACAGCCAAGTGTACAATGGATATCACCTCCAGACTGGCACTGTTCCATAGTGCCAGAGAGCACTATGCACCAGGCTAGTGGAATACTGGAAAATCTCTCTAAGATGAAGGATGCTGCAACTTGCTCACTGCATTGAAGAACATGCTAAGTGGAGCCACGATACCAGGATACTGTAAGTAAAACTTAAACACAATTGACATTATGGCCTGCTTTCATAGAGAGATAACATGTAAAGTATTACAAACCTGAAACTCAAAACTAATAATTGCAACTCTGAATCCTTATGCATTAAGTAATGCATTAGTTAATATTAAGTGCTGTACTTTTATCCTGTACTAAATATATGCCTAATAATTGTAATGTTATCTTTTCTATTTTGGATCAAGTGCAGAAGTATATTGGACATGTTAAATTCCTGGTAAAATCGTTTTCTAAACAGTTAATAACATGTCTAAAGAATAAGGTGGCAGTCTCAGCCAGTCTCAGTCAACTTCTATATTCTGCTGTACTCTGCTGTGTAGCAAAAGTGAGGCTTGCTTGCTGATGGTGAGTCACCTATTGAACAAGTCAAAATCGCTAGAAATTGTACAATGAAAACCAAGGTGGAAAAATCTTTATTCTGTAGTTCTGATCACTCCCACAGGTGAAAACTAAGAGTATTTCCAAATTAGTGTTCTAATCCTGAGTGAAGCCAGTTGCCCAAGGAGTGCCAGTTCACCAGGAGCATCTGACAGAGTGAATGAATGTCAATCATTGAACAGCTTGGAATGTGTCTTCAGACAAAGCTAAGTGACTGTTGCAATTTCTCTCTAAAGATGGATAACTTAAAAAAGAATATATATGCTGTTCCTACCAGCTTTTAAGGAATGCCATCTTTATAGGCACCTAACCTTGTCTACCTCTGTAATCCAATGTGTCCTCTTTTAAAAACAGGTATTCCAAATTTTTAATTAAGTTTGTTTCTTTCAGAGTGAACATCTTATTAACCATATGAAAACTTCATCCAACTTCATACAGAATGCCAGATCCATCTTCCTCCAGTTAAAATAAATTAATAAGAGTTTTACACCTTATTAGGCAATGACTACAGCCCATGGCCAGCAGGAAGCAGTTACAGAAAAGAGATCGTCTCCCTGCAGCACCCCTTTTAAATTAAAGGTGTAAACTCTTTAAGAGTAAAATAAAAGTAATAGATCAATCTGGAACCTGACTGGAAATCCACGTGAGTGCCAGTGGCAGCAGAATAACTGCAGGAGGCCCCTGCCCAAGATTCTGCTGTCCAGAATGAAAAGTTCTAAACTTCTAAAAACAGTCCTGGATGCTGTACTAAAGACTGATAATAATTAATCAAAACAACAAACAGCCATCTACCTCATAGCTCCAACAATAATTATGCCAAGGCTTAGCAAGTTAAACTTTGGGAAAAAGGGGGGGAATGATGTGGGCTATGGGTGGAAGGCTCTTTGTCTCTTCAGAGATAACTAAGTTGTTTGACTTGTGGGTGTGGAACGGTAAGAGGCTGCAGTCCTGCCCTTAGGGACAGTGGCAGCGGCTCCAGTCCCAGGAAATGTTTAACAATGCAAGGGCTATAAACTTTAAGTATTTAGGGGAAATGCAAAAATTAAATATGCTAAAAGCTTATCTAGAATATCTGGAGTCCATGCTAAAAGCTTACCTAAGATGTGGAAGAGATATATGCTAATTGAAGCCTATTGAGAACTGAAACAAAGGGACCATTTGGCCTTTCCTCTCTGTATAAAAGATGTTTGAAGATCTTGTTCGGGGCTCGGGATTCAAACAGAAGTTCCCGAGTCTGGCCGGCCGTCAATAAACCATTTTTCCTTCTCAAAATCATTCCTGAGTCCTGGCCTCTCTATACTCAAATAATTGAACTTCTCTCTAATTCCACAACAGGTCCACCCCCACTCTCACTACTTGGGTCTCTACCCAATGGTACAACCCACCCTGGCAAAATGAGCACTCAGACACTCCCCAGGAGTCCGTCCCGCATCAGACCATCCCCTCCGAATATCCTAAACGGGTAACTCTCCTAATTATATTTTGATACGGTTTTCTCAGCATTTTACTCTCAACCAACACCTGACACTCTCCTATGTTCATATGTTGCCCCTCCCTCCCCCCAATTGTGTGGGCAATATTACCCCTCAGCCCATCCCCAGCCCCACTCAAACCCGCAAAGCCCCACCCAAAGGCAACCCCTTGCCCCCATTTTATCTCTTCTTTGTATTCATACTCACCGCCAGCTCATCATAGATTCCACCCAAGCAGACGTCAGCTCACATCCTTCCTCCACCCCCCCATTTCCTGTAAGCCTATCTTCCAGTCTCTAGCTTTCTGAGCTCTCTGAGGCAGCTTGCTGATTTCATGTCATTGAGGTCATGTAGTATTTGTCCTTCAATGCCTGGGTTGCTTCACTCAAGATAAGGTTCTCAAAATTCATCCATGTTATCACGTGTGTTTGTAGTCTATTTGTTCTTACAGCCGAGTAGTATTCCATTGTGTGTATATACCACATTTTATTGATCCACTCATCTGTTGATGGGCATTTGGGTTGATTCCAACTTTTGGCGATAGTGAACAATGCTGCTATGAACATTGGTGTACACATATCGGTTTGTGTCCTTGTTTTCAGTTCTGCTGGGTATATACCCAGCAGTGGTATTGATGGGTCATGTGGCAAATCTATGGTTAGTTTTTTGAGAAACCGCCAAACTGTCCTCCAGAATGGTTGGATCCTTCTGCATTCCCACCAGCAGTGGATGAGTGTTCCCCTTTCTTCACATCCTCTCCAGCATTTGTATTCTTCTGTTTTTTTCATAGCTGCCAATCTTATGGGAGTAAGATGGTATCTCATTGTAGTTTTGATTTGCATTTCCATGATAGCTAGAGATTTGGAGGATTTTTTCATGTACTTTTTAGCCATTTGTATTTCTTCTTTGGAGAAGTGTCTGTTTAAATCTTTTTCCCATTTTTTAAATGGGTTGTGTATCTTTTTATTTTCAAGATATAGGAGTTCTTTATATATGCAAGTTATAAGTCTCATCAAATATATGGTTGCCAAATATTTTCTCCCATTGTGTGGGTTCCCTTTTTACCTTCTTCAAAACTCCTTTGAGGTGCAGAAGGCTTTAATTTTGAGGAAGTCCCATTTATCTATTAGTTCTTTTGTTACTCGTGCTTCTGGTGTGATATTCATGAAGCCATTTCCTATTACAAGGTCCTGTAGATGTTTCCCTACACTGCTTTCCAAAGTCTTTGTGGTCTTGGCTCTTATACTTAGGTCTTTGATCCATCTTGAGTTGATCTTTGTATAAGGTGTGAGATGTTAATCCTCGTTCATTCTTCTACATATGGATATCCAGTTCTCCAGGCACCATTTGTTGAATAGGCCATTCTCTCCCAGTTGAGAGGGTTTGGTGGCTTTATCGAATATTATATGGCTATATACATGAGGTTCTATATCAGAACTTTCAATTCAATTCCATTGGTCTGTGTGTCTCTCCTTATGCCAATACCATGCTGTTTTCACTATTGTAGCTTTGTAGTATGTTTTGAATTCAGGTAGTGTGATTCCTCCAATTTCATTTTTCTTTTTCAATATGTCTTTGGCTATTTGGGGTCTCTTTCCTTTCCAAATAAATTTCATAGTTAGTTTTTCTAGTTCCTTAAAGAAGGCTGTGTTGATTTTTATTGAGATTGCATTGAATGTGTAGACCAGTTTTGGTAAGATAGACATCTTAATAATATTTAGTCTTCCTATCCATGAACAGGGAATATTCTTCCATTTATTTAGGTCTTCTTTGATTTTCTTGAACAGTTTTGTATACTTCTTGGTGTATTAGTTTTTTACATCTTTAGTTAAATTTATTCCTAAATACTTGATTTTTTTATTTACTATTGTAAATGGTATTATTTCTTGATTTCCTCCTGATCTTGCTCATTATTGGTGTACAGAAATACTAATGATTTTTGCACATTGATATTATAACCTGCAACTTTACTAAACTCATATATGAGTTCTAGAAGCTTTGTTGTAGATCTCTCGGGGTTTTCTATGTATAGGATCATGTCATCTGCAAATAATGAAATTTTGACTTCTTCCTTTCTTTTTTTTATTTTTTTAATATTTTATTTTCTAATTGATTTTGTTAAAATGTTACATTTATATATATATATGAAGTCCCATTCTGCCCCACCACCGCCACCCCACCATTCCCCCCCCCCCCCCCAGTAACACTCACTCCCCTCATCATGACACATCCATCGCACCCGGCAAGAACATTTCTGGGCATCTCTGCACCTCATGGTCAATGGTCCACATCATGGCCCATACTCTCCAACATTCCATCCAGTGGGCCCTGGGAGGATTTACAATGTCCGGTGATTGCCCCTGAAACACCATCCAGGGCAACTCCAAGTCCCAAAGGCGCCTCCACATCTCATCTCTTCCTGCCATTCCCCATATCCATCAGCCACCATGTCCACTTTTCCCACTCCAATGCCACCTTTTCTCTGTGGGCCTTGGATTGGTTGTGTCTGTTGCACCTCTATGTCAGGAGGAGGCTCAGATTCCACATGGATACTGGATGCAATCCTCCTGTTTTCAGTTGTAGGCATTCTAGGCTCCATGGTGTGGTGGTTGTCCTTCTTCAACTCCATCTTAGCTGAGTGAGGTGAGTCCAATAGATCAGATTGTAGGAGCTGGAGTCTGTTGATGCTCAGGGCCTGGCTATCATATTGTCAGTCCAGAGATTCAAATCCCCTAAATATATCTTAAACACCAACACCAACTACAATTCCAGTAAAGTAGGATGAAAGTCTTATGAAAAGAGATCCCATCTGAGGCCAGTTCCATCACGCAGAAACACCAGCTCCAAAGAAGGGCCATCTGACATGGCAGTGAACCCTGTCTGCCATGACCATAGCACCGTGGGTCTCTTTAGCCCTCAAAGGAACCAATACCTTGGGATTGTATCTACTTTATCTGTCTCTTAGACTCTGCTCATTTGTGCATAAGGGCAATCCTTCTGACAGCCTCCAGACTCTTTTTTAGAGACTCGTAGCCATATGAACTCATTTCTGCTTTCCATTTCCCCCTTACATTAGGTCAAACAGCATTTTAAGTCATGTTATTATATGTAGTTGACTTCTTCCTTTCCAATTTGAATGCCTTTTATATCTGGTTCTTGCCTCAGTGCTTGAGCAAGTACTTCTAAGACAATGTTAAATAGAAGGGGAGACAGTGGGCATCCTTGTCTTGTTCCTGATTTTAGAGGGAAGGATATTAGGATTTCTTCATTGTAAACAATGTTGGCTGTAGGTTTTTCATATATACGCTTTATTATGTTCAAAAAATTTCCTGTATTCTTACCTTTTGGAGTGTTTTTATTAAGAAAGGGTGCTGTATTTTGTCAAATGCTTTTTCTACATCTATAGATATAATCATGTGATTTTTTTCCTTCAATCTGTTTATATGGTGTATTACATTGATTGATTTTCTTATGTTGAACCATCCTTGCATAACTGGAATGAATCCCACTTCGTCGTGGTGTATATTTCATTTAATGTGTTGTTGAATACGATTAGCAAGTATTTTGTGAAGTATTTTTGCGTCTAGGTTCATTAGAGAAATTGATCTGTAATTTTCCTTTCTTGTGGTGTCTTTGTTTGGCTTTGGTATTAGGGTAATGTTGGCATCATAGAAGGAGTTAGGCAATGTTCCTTCTTTTTTGGTTTTTTGGAATAGTTTCAGCAGGATTGGTGTTAGTTCTTTCCGGAATGTTTTGTAGAATTCACCTGTGAAGCCGTATGGCCTTGGGCTCTTCTTAATTGGGAGATTTTTAATGACTGATTCTCTTTACTTGTTATTGGTTTGTTGAGATCATCAACTTCTTCTTTCGTCAATATGGGCTGCTTATGAGTTTCTAGAAATTTGTCCATTTCCTCTGAATTGTCCTTTTTGTTGGAATATAGTTTTTCAAAGTATCCTGTTATGATAATCATCATTTCTGTGGGGTCAGTGGTGATAGCTCCTTTCTCATTTCTTATTTTGTGTTTTTGCATCTTCTCTCTTTTTTTCTTTGTTAGTCTCACTAAATGTTTGTCAATTTTGTTGATCTTCTCAAAAAACCAGCTCTTGGTCTTGTTTATCTTTTCAAGTGCTTTCTTATTTTCTATTTCATTTAGTTCTGCTCTCATCTTTGTTATTTCCTTCCTTCTTCCTGTTGGATTACTTTGTTGTTGTTTTTCTAATTCCTCCAAATGTGCTGTTAGTTCTTCCAATTTTTGCTCTTTCTTCTTTTTTGATATATGAATTTATGGCTATATATTTCCCTCTCAATACTGCTTTTGCAGTATCCCATAAATTTTGGTATGTTGTGTTATCATTATCATTTGTTTCAAGGTAGTCATTCATTTCTTTTGAGATTTCCTCTTTGACCCACTGTTTTTCTAAGAGTGTGCTGTTTAAGTTTCAAATCATGGTGTGAAATCTGGGCCTCTGACCCTTGCAAATTTCCAGCTTCACTCCACTGTGGTCAGAGATATTATTTTGTATGATTTTGATCTTTCTGAATTCATTAAGCCTTTCTTTGTGACCTAGCATATGGTCTATCTTGGAGAATGATCCATGTGCGCTTGAGAAAAATGTATATCCTGCTGTGTTTGGGTGTAATGATCTATATATGTCTATTAGATCCAGCTCCTCTAATATACTGTTCAAATATTTTGTTTCTTTAGTGATTCTCTTTTGAGATGTTCTGTCCAGAGTTGATAGTGGTGTATTAAAATCCCCCACTATAATTGTAGATGCATCTATTCTTTCACTTAGTTTTTCCAGCATTTGCCTCACGTATTTAGAGGCACCCTTGTTAGGATCATAAATATTTATGATTGTTTGATCTTTTGTCCCTTTCACTAATATGTAGTATCCTTCTTTGTCTCTCACAATTGTTTCACATTCAAAGTCTATTTTGTCTGATATTAATATAGCTACTCCTGCCTTTTTTTGGTTATTGTTTGCTTGTATGATTGTTTTCCAACCATTCACTTTCAGCCTCCATGAATCTCTGGGTCTAAGATGTGTCTCTTGTAGACAGCATAAAGATGGGTCATATTTCCTTATTGAATGTCTCAGTCTGAATCTTTTGATAGGTGAGTTTAATCCGTTGACATTCAGTGTTATTTCTTTCAAGGAATTATTTTTGTTAGCCATATTTTGATTGGACTTGTGTTTGTCATATTTTGGTTTTTTTTCTTTCCCCTTCTCTTTCTGTCATTTTTGTTGCTCTTACACTCTCCTCCAATTCAGCCTGTCCTGTTTTTTCCTTTCTTCCTGCAGAACTCCCTTTAGAATTTCTTGAAGGGGAGGTTTCTTGTTGGCATACTCTTTCAGTTTCTGTTTATCTGTGAATATTTTGAACTCTCCATCATTTTTGAATGGTAGTTTAGCTGGATAGAGTATTCTTGGTTGGAAATTTTTTTCTTTTAGTACCTTGACTATATCATCCCACTGCCTTCTTGCCTCCATGGTTTCAGATGAGAAATCAGCACTTAATCTTATGGAGCTTCCCTTGTATGTGATGGTTTTCTTTTCTCTTGCTGCTTTTAGAATTTTCTCTTTGTCTTGAGTGTTGGATAATTTGACAATCCAAATTTTTATTTACATTTTAATCTATAGATTTTTATACATTTTTGGTGAGATTTAACATGTTCTATATTCATCATTGCATGATCTCGTGGAACACTTCCTTTGACCCCAGTTACCCTGCTTCCATCTATTCTATACCTCTCTCCTCCTCTCTTCAGGGTCCAGAGTGACAATCAAGTATCACTGCTTGAAGCACGAGATTCACAGATACTTGCAACAATGCTGAGGGCTTGACACACTAAACTGTCTTCCCCCATTGGGAACCACCAATTCTCTCTAGAGACATAATTGCCTATGTTTGGGAACATCAGGCCTCCCGAGGATGGGGGTACAACTTCCCACTCACTGTATGGTTCTCCACCTAACGATATAACACACTATGACAAGATGAGCACTCACACACTCCCTGGAAGCCTGCCCCTGTGGCAGATGCCCCCAATTAAGCACCTAGAAGGGGTAACCCTTCCTTATTATATTTTCTGAAGTGTTTTCTCAGCATTATAATTTCAACCACAAACCCAACAATCTCCCGTGTTCCTCCGTTCCTCCCAACTCTCCCCCCCAATTCCTTGGGCCATCTGACCCATCCTCCCAAATATAGGCCCCCTCTAGCCTGCCAAGCCGCACCTAATAGAATCCATATGCCCCATCTTATCCCTTCCCTGTACAACCACTTACCTCCACTTTATTGTAGATTTCACCCATGTAAGTGTCAGCTCACAACCTTCCTCTCCCCCCCCCAATTTCCTGTAAGTTTATCATCCAGTCTCTAGTTCTTTGAGACAGCTTGGTTTGTTTATTTCATATCAGAAAGGTCATGTAGTATTTGTCCTTCAATCCCTGGCTTGCTTTACTCAACATAGGGTTCTCAGGATTCATCTGTTATCCCATGTGTTTGTACTGTATTCCTTCTATAGCTGAGTATAGTATTCCTTTGTATGTATATACCACATTTTGTTTATCCATTCCTCTGTTGATGGGTATTTGTGTTGACTCCAACTTTTGGCAATAGTGATTAATGTCACTATGAACATTGGTGTACATATATCGGCTTGTGTCCTTGTTTTCAGTTCTGGGTATATACCCAGCAGCAGAATTGCTGGATTATATGGCAAATCCATAGTTAGCTTTTTTTTTTTGAAGTAAAGTTATCAAAATATTTTTTGTATTTATTTTTTAATGTTACATTAAAAAAATATGAGGTCCCCATATATCTCCCACCCCCCTCATCCAACTCCTCCCTTCATAACAACAACCTCCTAAATCATCATGAGACATTCATTGCATTTGGTGAATACATCTCTGAGCACCGCTGCACCTCATGGTCAATGGTCCACATCATAGCCCACACTCTCCCACAGTCCAGCCAGTGGGTCATGGGAGGACATACAATGTCCAGTAACTGTCCCCGCAGCACCACCCAGGATAACTCTAAGTCCCAAAAATGCCCCCACATCACATCTCTTCCTCACTCCCTACCCCCAGCAGGCACCATGTCCAATTTCCCCACACCAATGCCACATTTTCTTCTATTACTAATCCCAATAGTTCATGAATAGAATATCAGTAAGTCCACTCTAATTCATACTCTATTCCTCCATCCTGTGGACCTTAGAATGGTTTTGTCCACTCCACATCTTGTAAATGATATTTGTTTCTTGATTTCCTGCTCAGATTGCTCATTAATGGTGTACAGAAATGTTACTGATTTTTATGCATTGATCTAATAACCTGCAGCTTCATAAGTTCTAGAAGCTTTATTGTAGCCAAGGACAAAGCCCACATGCCACCAGTGGGAATGGCGAGGGTTCCCATGACCAAAGGTGGAGGTGACAGCGAGAGGAGACAACACGACTGTGACCACTGCCATGGAAGAGACCAGAAGGGCAACGCTGGCCCGAGGTAGGCCCCCGCTTGATGAGGTCTCAGGGACTTTGGTTGGTGAGTAACCCCCATCTTCAGAGGGACTGGGCAGCCTGGCCCAACCCAGACACTTGCCCTAGACCAAGTGAGCTCTCGGATGGAGAGAGGGTCTCACATCAGAACAAGGTCAGGCCCAGAGGTCCCCTCCCACACAGCCCCTTCTGCAAGACGCCCTACACCTCCCCCTGCCTTGGAATCCAGGCCCTGCCCTCCAGGAAGTGGGAGGAAGGAACAATTATTTTCCAACAGCGGCCCCTAGCGCTGGTAGTTTGGGCTCTGAGTTTGTGCAACAGAGCTGCTTGCTTCTTCATGGAGCCTCTTCTGTCTCTTTTCTTTTCATCAGACCCAGAGGAGAAAACAACAATCCCGGACAGCATAGCAGAGGTTATCTTCCAGCACAGCCCCCACCCAGCAGGCTCCTCCCATGCCAGCGACCACTTTTGTCCCCGTGGCCTCTTGGGGGCATTAGGTGTGTCCATTTTGGAACTCCGCGCAACCCGGCGCGTGAGTTTCCCTGGCAGTTGACATACTCCAGGAAGCGCATTCGGTGGGTTTCCGAATGATGTCTAATGTCTGCATGCGTCCCGGCACTAACACTGAGGACAATGCCCAGGTGGAGAAAGCACCCCCTCATCACAAATGCCTTCCAACTCCGTGACTTGGGCTCCCCCCACCGGTGGCCACGGTCTCCAGAGCAACGGAGGTGGGGCGGGGGTGGGGCGAAAATGCAGGGGTAAGGGGCCGGGTGCCTGCCGGCGGCGGTGGGGGTCGGGGCCGGCGGGGTGGGGTAGGGAGCCTGCGCCTAGGTCCCGCACAGTGGGGGAAGGGGTCGGGCTGGGGCAGCGCGAGAAGCTCAGCAAATGGCTCCCAGGGCCGACTGGGTGCCCCAAGTACAGGGGGCGGAGAGGACGCAGCTGCTGGAGCCAGAGGGGGCTTAGATCACACAGGGCTGTTGGAGGCGCTTCTCCCGCTGCCAGGTGTCGGCACTATCGCTTCCCGCTGTGCTGACGACCATCTTCTCCTCCCTCTTAGCCGACCTGGGCAAGTCCAACGAACTGGAGCGTAGCGCTTGCAGCCGGGCTGAGGCTCAGGTCCCAGCTGGCACGGGGCCTGTCCAGAGAGTCAAGGCCCCTGCTCAGGCGCGAACCCCCAGTGCCAGGCTCGGCTTCAGCCAAGGGGACAGGAGAGGCATGTGGAGGGGAGGGCCCACCTGAGACCAACTCCACCCCATGCAAGAGCACGTCTACTCAAGTAGGGCCCACTGGCAGGGCACTGAAGCAAAGAGCCTCCCGTGCCTCCCGCCACCAGCGTCGCCCTGCCTGTCCCCGCAGCCCTCAGGAGCACCAGTGCCTGGGGCTTTATCCACTAGGCAGCTGCGCCTAGGTGAGAAGGGCTATCGGCTTTCGTTTGCAAATCTGGACAGTATACCTGTGGAATTGCCTGCTATGTATGGGAGCTTGGCACGACAACCAATAGGAAAAGCACCTGGCTGCGTGGCGTGCTCTGGCAGAGCAAAATGTACTTCCGATGATGAGTTCTTCCTTTTGCGTGTGTGTTTCAAACCCTGGGGGTTGTGGCTCGAGTCAATGCCAAAACAACCCACACAACCGCTTTGGACGGTCGCGATGCCTGCTTACAATGTCCCTGGTACACGGAACACACGGACCTGTAAGCCCACTCGACCGCAGTGCCTCAAGTGAGCAGAAATGCTTTCCCCGGAGAAGCCTCACAACCCAATAGGTAAGCAGCTTCGTTTTGGGTCCCCCGAACCCGGAGAAATGATCAATGTGAATTCGAACGGTACCACAGAGGCAGGCGAGAGGAAAAAGGGCACGGTCATGTCTGAGAGTGGCCTGGGTGCTCCGGGGCCCGCCCCTCTCGTCCCAGAAAGGAAACACAGAGAAAGAGTGGACATTGACAAGGAAGGGGAAGATTCTGAGCCTCTCCTCTCTGAGAGACAGGCCTCTGCGGGCCTGACAGGCAGCCACGGCAGAAGCCCTCAGGCCACCGGTGAGAAAAGCCAGGCAGAAGCCCTCACACCACCTGTGGGAAAGGCCAGGTTTCCCCATCCCAAAACGGCGGAGGTGACAGCGATGGGAGTCAGCACGTCTGCGACCACTGGCGTGGGAGAGACCTGCAGGGCAGCGCCGGCCCTAGGTAGGCCCCGGTTTGGCGAGGCCTCGGGGAGTTTGGTTGGCGAGGAAGCCCCCTCTTCCGTGGGCCCGGGCAGCCCGGCCCAGCTCAGACTCTTGCCCTGGACCAGGTGAGCTCTCGGACGGAGAGAGGGTCTCACCCCAGTCCCAGGTCTGGCTCAGGGGTCCCCTCCCCCACAGCCCCTTCTGCAAGGGGCCCTGCCCTCCCCCTGCCTTGGAATCCAGGAAGGAACAATTCTTTCCCAACAGCGGCCCCTAGCGGAGGTAGTTTGGGCTCTGAGTTTCGGCAACGGAGCCACTTGCTTGTTCCTGGAGCTTCCTCTGTCTCTTTTCTTTTCATCAGACTTAGGGGAGAAAACACCAGTCCACGACACCATAGCAGAGGTTCTCTTCCAGCACAGCCCACCCAGCAGGGTCCTACCACGCCAGCGACCCCTTTCCTTCCCGTGGCCTCTTGGGGGCATTCGATGCGTCCATTTCGGAACCCCGCTAACCTCGGCGCATGAGTTTTCCTGGCAGTCGACAACGCTCCCGGAAGTGCATTCGGTGGGTTTCGGCAGGATGTCTAGTGGCCGCACGTGTACCGCCGCTCCCACTGGGGACAACTCCCGAGTGGAGAATGCTCCCCCTCATCACAGCTGTCTTACACGTCCAGGCCTTAGGCCCCTCCCGCCAGCGGCCACGGTCTCCAGAGCAACGGAGGCGGGGCGGGGGCGGGTCAAGTCTGCCAGGGGAGGGGGCGGGGCTCCTGGGTGCGGGGGCGGCACGGGGTGTGGCCGGGCCGGCGGGCTTGTGCGCCTGTGCCCGGGTCACGGCTCGGCGGGGGGAGAGGCCTGGCTGGGGCGGCACGAGAAGAGGGGGCGGGGCGGAGGCAGCGGCTGGAGCCAGAGGGGGCTTAGATCCCACAGGGCTGTTGGAGGTGCTTCTCCCGCTGCCAGGTGTCGGCACTATCGCTTCCCGCTGTGCTGACGACCATCTTCTCCTCCCTCTTAGCCGACCTGGGCAAGTCCAACGAACTGGAGCGTAGCGCTTGCAGCCGGGCTGAGTCTCAGGTCCCAGCTGGCACGGGGCCTGTCCAGAGAGTCAAGGCTCCTGCGCAGGCGCGAACCCCCAGTGCCGGGCTCGGCTTCAGCCAAGGGGACAGGAGAGGCATGTGGAGGGGAGGGCCCACCTGAGACCGACTCCACCCCATGCAAGAGCACATCTACTCAAGTAGGGCCCACTGGCAGGGCACTGAAGCCCAGAGCCTCCCGCCACCAGCGTCGCCCTGCCTGTCCCCGCAGCCCTCAGGAGCACCAGTGCCTGGGGCTTTATCCACTAGGCAGCTGCGCCTAGGCGAGAAGGGCTATAGGCTTTCGTTTGCAAATCTGGACAGTATACCTGTGGAATTGCCTGCTATGTATGGGAGCTTGGCACGACAACCAATAGGAAAAGCACCTGGCTGCGTGGCGTGCTCTGGCAGAGCAAAATGTACTTCCGATGATGAGTTCTTCCTTTTGTGTGTGTGTTTCAAACCCTGGGGGTTGTGGCTCGAGTCAATGCCAAAACAACCCACACAACCGCTTTGGACGGTCGCGATGCCTGCTTACAATGTCCCTGGTACACGGAACACACGGACCTGTAAGCCCACTCGACCGCAGTGCCTCAAGTGAGCAGAAATGCTTTCCCCGGAGAAGCCTCACAACCCAATAGGTAAGCAGCTTCGTTTTGGGTCCCCCGAACCCGGAGAAATGATCAATGTGAATTCGAACGGTACCACAGAGGCAGGCGAGAGGAAAAAGGGCACGGTCATGTCTGAGAGTGGCCTGGGTGCTCCGGGGCCCGCCCCTCTCGTCCCAGAAAGGAAACACAGAGAAAGAGTGGACATTGACAAGGAAGGGGAAGATTCTGAGCCTCTCCTCTCTGAGAGACAGGCCTCTGCCGGCCTGGCAGGCAGCCACGGCAGAAGCCCTCAGGCCACCGGTGAGAAAAGCCAGGCAGAAGCCCTCAGGCCACCTGTGGGAAAGGCCAGGTTTCCCCGTCCCAAAACGGCGGAGGTGACAGCGATGGGAGTCAGCACGTCTGCGACCACTGGTGTGGGAGAGACCTGCAGGGCAGCGCTGGCCCTAGGTAGGCCCCGGCTTGACGAGGCCTCGGGGACTTTGGTTGGCGAGGAAGCCCCCTCTTCCGTGGGCCCGGGCAGCCCGGCCCAGCTCAGACTCTTGCCCTGGACCAGGTGAGCTCTCGGACGGAGAGAGGGTCTCACCCCAGTCCCAGGTCTGGCTCAGGGGTCCCCTCCCCCACAGCCCCTTCTGCAAGGGGCCCTGCCCTCCCCCTGCCTTGGAATCCAGGAAGGAACAATTCTTTCCCAACAGCGGCCCCTAGCGGAGGTAGTTTGGGCTCTGAGTTTCGGCAACGGAGCCGCTTGCTTGTTCCTGGAGCTTCCTCTGTCTCTTTTCTTTTCATCAGACTTAGGGGAGAAAACACCAGTCCACGACACCATAGCAGAGGTTCTCTTCCAGCACAGCCCCCACCCAGCAGGGTCCTACCACGCCAGCGACCCCTTTCCTTCCCGTGGCCTCTTGGGGGCATTCGATGCGTCCATTTGGGAACCCCGCTAACCCCGGCGCGTGAGTTTTCCTGGCAGTCGACAACGCTCCCGGAAGTGCATTCGGTGGGTTTCGGCAGGATGTCTAGTGGCCGCACGTGTCCCGCCGCTCCCACTGGGGACAACTCGCGAGTGGAGAATGCTCCCCCTCATCACAGCTGCCTTACACCTCCAGGCCTTAGGCCCCTCCCGCCAGCGGCCACGGTCTCCAGAGCAACGGAGGCGGGGCGGGGGTGGGTCGAGTGTGCCAGGGGCGGGGGCGGGGCGCCTGGGTGCGGGGGCGGCAGGGGGCGTGGCCTGGCCGGCGGGCTTGGGCGCCTGTGCCCGGGTCCCGGCTCGGCGGGGGGAGAGGCCTGGCTGGGGCGGCACGAGAAGAGGGGGCGGGGCGGAGGCAGCGGCTGGAGCCAGAGGGGGCTTAGATCCCACAGGGCTGTTGGAGGCGCTTCTCCCGCTGCCAGGTGTCGGCACTATCGCTTCCCGCTGTGCTGACGACCATCTTCTCCTCCCTCTTAGCCGACCTGGGCAAGTCCAACGAACTGGAGGGTAGCGCTTGCAGCCAGGCTGAGGCTCAGGTCCCAGCTGGCACGGGGCCTGTCCAGAGAGTCAAGGCTCCTGCGCAGGCGCGAACCCCCAGTGCCGGGCTCGGCTTCAGCCAAGGGGACAGGAGAGGCATGTGAAGGGGAGGGCCCACCTGAGACCGACTCCACCCCATGCAAGAGCACGTCTACTCAAGTAGGGCCTACTGGCAGGGCACTGAAGCCCAGAGCCTCCCGCCACCAGCGTCGCCCTGCCTGTCCCCGCAGCCCTCAGGAGCACCAGTGCCTGGGGCTTTATCCACTAGGCAGCTGCGCCTAGGCGAGAAGGGCTATCGGCTTTCGTTTGCAAATCTGGACAGTATACCTGTGGAATTGCCTGCTATGTATGGGAGCTTGGCACGACAACCAATAGGAAAAGCACCTGGCTGCGTGGCGTGCTCTGGCAGAGCAAAATGTACTTCCGATGATGAGTTCTTCCTTTTGTGTGTGTGTTTCAAACCCTGGGGGTTGTGGCTCGAGTCAATGCCAAAACAACCCACACAACCGCTTTGGACGGTCGCGATGCCTGCTTACAATGTCCCTGGTACACGGAACACACGGACCTGTAAGCCCACTCGACCGCAGTGCCTCAAGTGAGCAGAAATGCTTTCCCCGGAGAAGCCTCACAACCCAATAGGTAAGCAGCTTCGTTTTGGGTCCCCCGAACCCGGAGAAATGATCAATGTGAATTCGAACGGTACCACAGAGTCAGGCGAGAGGAAAAAGGGCACGGTCATGTCTGAGAGTGGCCTGGGTGCTCCGGGGCCCGCCCCTCTCGTCCCAGAAAGGAAACACAGAGAAAGAGTGGACATTGACAAGGAAGGGGAAGATTCTGAGCCTCTCCTCTCTGAGAGACAGGCCTCTGCGGGCCTGGCAGGCAGCCACGGCAGAAGCCCTCAGGCCACCGGTGAGAAAAGCCAGGCAGAAGCCCTCAGGCCACCTGTGGGAAAGGCCAGGTTTCCCCGTCCCAAAACGGCGGAGGTGACAGCGATGGGAGTCAGCACGTCTGCGACCACTGGCGTGGGAGAGACCTGCAGGGCAGCGCCGGCCCTAGGTAGGCCCCGGCTTGACGAGGCCTCGGGGACTTTGGTTGGCGAGGAAGCCCCCTCTTCCGTGGGCCCGGGCAGCCCGGCCCAGCTCAGACTCTTGCCCTGGACCAGGTGAGCTCTCGGACGGAGAGAGGGTCTCACCCCAGTCCCAGGTCTGGCTCAGGGGTCCCCTCCCCCACAGCCCCTTCTGCAAGGGGCCCTGCCCTCCCCCTGCCTTGGAATCCAGGAAGGAACAATTCTTTCCCAACAGCGGCCCCTAGCGGAGGTAGTTTGGGCTCTGAGTTTCGGCAACGGAGCCGCTTGCTTGTTCCTGGAGCTTCCTCTGTCTCTTTTCTTTTCATCAGACTTAGGGGAGAAAACACCAGTCCACGACACCATAGCAGAGGTTCTCTTCCAGCACAGCCCCCACCCAGCAGGGTCCTACCACGCCAGCGACCCCTTTCCTTCCCGTGGCCTCTTGGGGGCATTCGATGCGTCCATTTGGGAACCCCGCTAACCCCGGCGCGTGAGTTTTCCTGGCAGTCGACAACGCTCCCGGAAGTGCATTCGGTGGATTTCGGCAGGATGTCTAGTGGCCGCACGTGTCCCGCCGCTCCCACTGGGGACAACTCGCGAGTGGAGAATGCTCCCCCTCATCACAGCTGCCTTACACCTCCAGGCCTTAGGCCCCTCCCGCCAGCGGCCACGGTCTCCAGAGCAACGGAGGCGGGGCGGGGGCGGGTCGAGTCTGCCAGGGGCGGGGGCGGGGCGCCTGGGTGCGGGGGCGGCAGGGGGCATGGCCTGGCCGGCGGGCTTGGGCGCCTGTGCCCGGGTCCCGGCTCGGCGGGGGGAGAGGCCTGGCTGGGGCGGCACGAGAAGAGGGGGCGGGGCGGAGGCAGCGGCTGGAGCCAGAGGGGGCTTAGATCCCACAGGGCTGTTGGAGGCGCTTCTCCCGCTGCCAGGTGTCGGCACTATCGCTTCCCGCTGTGCTGACGACCATCTTCTCCTCCCTCTTAGCCGACCTGGGCAAGTCCAACGAACTGGAGCGTAGCGCTTGCAGCCGGGCTGAGGCTCAGGTCTCAGCTGGCACGGGGCCTGTCCAGAGAGTCAAGGCTCCTGCGCAGGCGCGAACCCCCAGTGCCGGGCTCGGCTTCAGCCAAGGGGACAGGAGAGGCATGTGGAGGGGAGGGCCCACCTGAGACCGACTCCACCCCATGCAAGAGCACGTCTACTCAAGTAGGGCCCACTGGCAGGGCACTGAAGCCCAGAGCCTCCCGAGCCTCCCGCCACCAGCGTCGCCCTGCCTGTCCCCGCAGCCCTCAGGAGCACCAGTGCCTGGGGCTTTATCCACTAGGCAGCTGCGCCTAGGCGAGAAGGGCTATCGGCTTTCGTTTGCAAATCTGGACAGTATACCTGTGGAATTGCCTGCTATGTATGGGAGCTTGGCACGACAACCAATAGGAAAAGCACCTGGCTGCGTGGCGTGCTCTGGCAGAGCAAAATGTACTTCCGATGATGAGTTCTTCCTTTTGTGTGTGTGTTTCAAACCCTGGGGGTTGTGGCTCGAGTCAATGCCAAAACAACCCACACAACCGCTTTGGACGGTCGCGATGCCTGCTTACAATGTCCCTGGTACACGGAACACACGGACCTGTAAGCCCACTCGACCGCAGTGCCTCAAGTGAGCAGAAATGCTTTCCCCGGAGAAGCCTCACAACCCAATAGGTAAGCAGCTTCGTTTTGGGTCCCCCGAACCCGGAGAAATGATCAATGTGAATTCGAACGGTACCACAGAGTCAGGCGAGAGGAAAAAGGGCACGGTCATGTCTGAGAGTGGCCTGGGTGCTCCGGGGCCCGCCCCTCTCGTCCCAGAAAGGAAACACAGAGAAAGAGTGGACATTGACAAGGAAGGGGAAGATTCTGAGCCTCTCCTCTCTGAGAGACAGGCCTCTGCCGGCCTGGCAGGCAGCCACGGCAGAAGCCCTCAGGCCACCGGTGAGAAAAGCCAGGCAGAAGCCCTCAGGCCACCTGTGGGAAAGGCCAGGTTTCCCCGTCCCAAAACGGCGGAGGTGACAGCGATGGGAGTCAGCACGTCTGCGACCACTGGCGTGGGAGAGACCTGCAGGGCAGCGCCGGCCCTAGGTAGGCCCCGGCTTGACGAGGCCTCGGGGACTTTGGTTGGCGAGGAAGCCCCCTCTTCCGTGGGCCCGGGCAGCCCGGCCCAGCTCAGACTCTTGCCCTGGACCAGGTGAGCTCTCGGACGGAGAGAGGGTCTCACCCCAGTCCCAGGTCTGGCTCAGGGGTCCCCTCCCCCACAGCCCCTTCTGCAAGGGGCCCTGCCCTCCCCCTGCCTTGGAATCCAGGAAGGAACAATTCTTTCCCAACAGCGGCCCCTAGCGGAGGTAGTTTGGGCTCTGAGTTTCGGCAACGGAGCCGCTTGCTTGTTCCTGGAGCTTCCTCTGTCTCTTTTCTTTTCATCAGACTTAGGGGAGAAAACACCAGTCCACGACACCATAGCAGAGGTTCTCTTCCAGCACAGCCCCCACCCAGCAGGGTCCTACCACGCCAGCGACCCCTTTCCTTCCCGTGGCCTCTTGGGGGCATTCGATGCGTCCATTTGGGAACCCCGCTAACCCCGGCGCGTGAGTTTTCCTGGCAGTCGACAACGCTCCCGGAAGTGCATTCGGTGGGTTTCGGCAGGATGTCTAGTGGCCGCACGTGTCCCGCCGCTCCCACTGGGGACAACTCGCGAGTGGAGAATGCTCCCCCTCATCACAGCTGCCTTACACCTCCAGGCCTTAGGCCCCTCCCGCCAGCGGCCACGGTCTCCAGAGCAACGGAGGCGGGGCGGGGGCGGGTCGAGTCTGCCAGGGGCGGGGGCGGGGCGCCTGGGTGCGGGGGCGGCAGGGGGCGTGGCCTGGCCGGCGGGCTTGGGCGCCTGTGCCCGGGTCCCGGCTCGGCGGGGGGAGAGGCCTGGCTGGGGCGGCACGAGAAGAGGGGGCGGGGCGGAGGCAGCGGCTGGAGCCAGAGGGGGCTTAGATCCCACAGGGCTGTTGGAGGCGCTTCTCCCGCTGCCAGGTGTCGGCACTATCGCTTCCCGCTGTGCTGACGACCATCTTCTCCTCCCTCTTAGCCGACCTGGGCAAGTCCAACGAACTGGAGCGTAGCGCTTGCAGCCGGGCTGAGGCTCAGGTCCCAGCTGGCACGGGGCCTGTCCAGAGAGTCAAGGCTCCTGCGCAGGCGCGAACCCCCAGTGCCGGGCTCGGCTTCAGCCAAGGGGACAGGAGAGGCATGTGGAGGGGAGGGCCCACCTGAGACCGACTCCACCCCATGCAAGAGCACGTCTACTCAAGTAGGGCCCACTGGCAGGGCACTGAAGCCCAGAGCCTCCCGAGCCTCCCGCCACCAGCGTCGCCCTGCCTGTCCCCGCAGCCCTCAGGAGCACCAGTGCCTGGGGCTTTATCCACTAGGCAGCTGCGCCTAGGCGAGAAGGGCTATCGGCTTTCGTTTGCAAATCTGGACAGTATACCTGTGGAATTGCCTGCTATGTATGGGAGCTTGGCACGACAACCAATAGGAAAAGCACCTGGCTGCGTGGCGTGCTCTGGCAGAGCAAAATGTACTTCCGATGATGAGTTCTTCCTTTTGTGTGTGTGTTTCAAACCCTGGGGGTTGTGGCTCGAGTCAATGCCAAAACAACCCACACAACCGCTTTGGACGGTCGCGATGCCTGCTTACAATGTCCCTGGTACACGGAACACACGGACCTGTAAGCCCACTCGACCGCAGTGCCTCAAGTGAGCAGAAATGCTTTCCCCGGAGAAGCCTCACAACCCAATAGGTAAGCAGCTTCGTTTTGGGTCCCCCGAACCCGGAGAAATGATCAATGTGAATTCGAACGGTACCACAGAGTCAGGCGAGAGGAAAAAGGGCACGGTCATGTCTGAGAGTGGCCTGGGTGCTCCGGGGCCCGCCCCTCTCGTCCCAGAAAGGAAACACAGAGAAAGAGTGGACATTGACAAGGAAGGGGAAGATTCTGAGCCTCTCCTCTCTGAGAGACAGGCCTCTGCGGGCCTGGCAGGCAGCCACGGCAGAAGCCCTCAGGCCACCGGTGAGAAAAGCCAGGCAGAAGCCCTCAGGCCACCTGTGGGAAAGGCCAGGTTTCCCCGTCCCAAAACGGCGGAGGTGACAGCGATGGGAGTCAGCACGTCTGCGACCACTGGCGTGGGAGAGACCTGCAGGGCAGCGCCGGCCCTAGGTAGGCCCCGGCTTGACGAGGCCTCGGGGACTTTGGTTGGCGAGGAAGCCCCCTCTTCCGTGGGCCCGGGCAGCCCGGCCCAGCTCAGACTCTTGCCCTGGACCAGGTGAGCTCTCGGACGGAGAGAGGGTCTCACCCCAGTCCCAGGTCTGGCTCAGGGGTCCCCTCCCCCACAGCCCCTTCTGCAAGGGGCCCTGCCCTCCCCCTGCCTTGGAATCCAGGAAGGAACAATTCTTTCCCAACAGCGGCCCCTAGCGGAGGTAGTTTGGGCTCTGAGTTTCGGCAACGGAGCCGCTTGCTTGTTCCTGGAGCTTCCTCTGTCTCTTTTCTTTTCATCAGACTTAGGGGAGAAAACACCAGTCCACGACACCATAGCAGAGGTTCTCTTCCAGCACAGCCCCCACCCAGCAGGGTCCTACCACGCCAGCGACCCCTTTCCTTCCCGTGGCCTCTTGGGGGCATTCGATGCGTCCATTTGGGAACCCCGCTAACCCCGGCGCGTGAGTTTTCCTGGCAGTCGACAACGCTCCCGGAAGTGCATTCGGTGGGTTTCGGCAGGATGTCTAGTGGCCGCACGTGTCCCGCCGCTCCCACTGGGGACAACTCGCGAGTGGAGAATGCTCCCCCTCATCACAGCTGCCTTACACCTCCAGGCCTTAGGCCCCTCCCGCCAGCGGCCACGGTCTCCAGAGCAACGGAGGCGGGGCGGGGGCGGGTCGAGTGTGCCAGGGGCGGGGGCGGGGCGCCTGGGTGCGGGGGCGGCAGGGGGCGTGGCCTGGCCGGCGGGCTTGGGCGCCTGTGCCCGGGTCCCGGCTCGGCGGGGGGAGAGGCCTGGCTGGGGCGGCACGAGAAGAGGGGGCGGGGCGGAGGCAGCGGCTGGAGCCAGAGGGGGCTTAGATCCCACAGGGCTGTTGGAGGCGCTTCTCCCGCTGCCAGGTGTCGGCACTATCGCTTCCCGCTGTGCTGACGACCATCTTCTCCTCCCTCTTAGCCGACCTGGGCAAGTCCAACGAACTGGAGCGTAGCGCTTGCAGCCGGGCTGAGGCTCAGGTCCCAGCTGGCACGGGGCCTGTCCAGAGAGTCAAGGCTCCTGCGCAGGCGCGAACCCCCAGTGCCGGGCTCGGCTTCAGCCAAGGGGACAGGAGAGGCATGTGGAGGGGAGGGCCCACCTGAGACCGACTCCACCCCATGCAAGAGCACGTCTACTCAAGTAGGGCCCACTGGCAGGGCACTGAAGCCCAGAGCCTCCCGAGCCTCCCGCCACCAGCGTCGCCCTGCCTGTCCCCGCAGCCCTCAGGAGCACCAGTGCCTGGGGCTTTATCCACTAGGCAGCTGCGCCTAGGCGAGAAGGGCTATCGGCTTTCGTTTGCAAATCTGGACAGTATACCTGTGGAATTGCCTGCTATGTATGGGAGCTTGGCACGACAACCAATAGGAAAAGCACCTGGCTGCGTGGCGTGCTCTGGCAGAGCAAAATGTACTTCCGATGATGAGTTCTTCCTTTTGTGTGTGTGTTTCAAACCCTGGGGGTTGTGGCTCGAGTCAATGCCAAAACAACCCACACAACCGCTTTGGACGGTCGCGATGCCTGCTTACAATGTCCCTGGTACACGGAACACACGGACCTGTAAGCCCACTCGACCGCAGTGCCTCAAGTGAGCAGAAATGCTTTCCCCGGAGAAGCCTCACAACCCAATAGGTAAGCAGCTTCGTTTTGGGTCCCCCGAACCCGGAGAAATGATCAATGTGAATTCGAACGGTACCACAGAGGCAGGCGAGAGGAAAAAGGGCACGGTCATGTCTGAGAGTGGCCTGGGTGCTCCGGGGCCCGCCCCTCTCGTCCCAGAAAGGAAACACAGAGAAAGAGTGGACATTGACAAGGAAGGGGAAGATTCTGAGCCTCTCCTCTCTGAGAGACAGGCCTCTGCGGGCCTGGCAGGCAGCCACGGCAGAAGCCCTCAGGCCACCGGTGAGAAAAGCCAGGCAGAAGCCCTCAGGCCACCTGTGGGAAAGGCCAGGTTTCCCCGTCCCAAAACGGCGGAGGTGACAGCGATGGGAGTCAGCACGTCTGCGACCACTGGCGTGGGAGAGACCTGCAGGGCAGCGCCGGCCCTAGGTAGGCCCCGGCTTGACGAGGCCTCGGGGACTTTGGTTGGCGAGGAAGCCCCCTCTTCCGTGGGCCCGGGCAGCCCGGCCCAGCTCAGACTCTTGCCCTGGACCAGGTGAGCTCTCGGACGGAGAGAGGGTCTCACCCCAGTCCCAGGTCTGGCTCAGGGGTCCCCTCCCCCACAGCCCCTTCTGCAAGGGGCCCTGCCCTCCCCCTGCCTTGGAATCCAGGAAGGAACAATTCTTTCCCAACAGCGGCCCCTAGCGGAGGTAGTTTGGGCTCTGAGTTTCGGCAACGGAGCCGCTTGCTTGTTCCTGGAGCTTCCTCTGTCTCTTTTCTTTTCATCA
Source organism: Dasypus novemcinctus (assembly GCF_030445035.2). Taxonomy (NCBI): domain Eukaryota; kingdom Metazoa; phylum Chordata; class Mammalia; order Cingulata; family Dasypodidae; genus Dasypus; species Dasypus novemcinctus. The sequence goes on along the minus strand of NC_080699.1, from coordinate 48,717,231 downwards.
GACTTAGGGGAGAAAACACCAGTCCACGACACCATAGCAGAGGTTCTCTTCCAGCACAGCCCCCACCCAGCAGGGTCCTACCACGCCAGCGACCCCTTTCCTTCCCGTGGCCTCTTGGGGGCATTCGATGCGTCCATTTGGGAACCCCGCTAACCCCGGCGCGTGAGTTTTCCTGGCAGTCGACAACGCTCCCGGAAGTGCATTCGGTGGGTTTCGGCAGGATGTCTAGTGGCCGCACGTGTCCCGCCGCTCCCACTGGGGACAACTCGCGAGTGGAGAATGCTCCCCCTCATCACAGCTGCCTTACACCTCCAGGCCTTAGGCCCCTCCCGCCAGCGGCCACGGTCTCCAGAGCAACGGAGGCGGGGCGGGGGCGGGTCGAGTGTGCCAGGGGCGGGGGCGGGGCGCCTGGGTGCTGGGGCGGCAGGGGGCATGGCCTGGCCGGCGGGCTTGGGCGCCTGTGCCCGGGTCCCGGCTCGGCGGGGGGAGAGGCCTGGCTGGGGCGGCACGAGAAGAGGGGGCGGGGCGGAGGCAGCGGCTGGAGCCAGAGGGGGCTTAGATCCCACAGGGCTGTTGGAGGCGCTTCTCCCGCTGCCAGGTGTCGGCACTATCGCTTCCCGCTGTGCTGACGACCATCTTCTCCTCCCTCTTAGCCGACCTGGGCAAGTCCAACGAACTGGAGCGTAGCGCTTGCAGCCGGGCTGAGGCTCAGGTCCCAGCTGGCACGGGGCCTGTCCAGAGAGTCAAGGCTCCTGCGCAGGCGCGAACCCCCAGTGCCGGGCTCGGCTTCAGCCAAGGGGACAGGAGAGGCATGTGGAGGGGAGGGCCCACCTGAGACCGACTCCACCCCATGCAAGAGCACGTCTACTCAAGTAGGGCCCACTGGCAGGGCACTGAAGCCCAGAGCCTCCCGAGCCTCCCGCCACCAGCGTCGCCCTGCCTGTCCCCGCAGCCCTCAGGAGCACCAGTGCCTGGGGCTTTATCCACTAGGCAGCTGCGCCTAGGCGAGAAGGGCTATCGGCTTTCGTTTGCAAATCTGGACAGTATACCTGTGGAATTGCCTGCTATGTATGGGAGCTTGGCACGACAACCAATAGGAAAAGCACCTGGCTGCGTGGCGTGCTCTGGCAGAGCAAAATGTACTTCCGATGATGAGTTCTTCCTTTTGTGTGTGTGTTTCAAACCCTGGGGGTTGTGGCTCGAGTCAATGCCAAAACAACCCACACAACCGCTTTGGATGGTCGCGATGCCTGCTTACAATGTCCCTGGTACACGGAACACACGGACCTGTAAGCCCACTCGACCGCAGTGCCTCAAGTGAGCAGAAATGCTTTCCCCGGAGAAGCCTCACAACCCAATAGGTAAGCAGCTTCGTTTTGGGTCCCCCGAACCCGGAGAAATGATCAATGTGAATTCGAACGGTACCACAGAGGCAGGCGAGAGGAAAAAGGGCACGGTCATGTCTGAGAGTGGCCTGGGTGCTCCGGGGCCCGCCCCTCTCGTCCCAGAAAGGAAACACAGAGAAAGAGTGGACATTGACAAGGAAGGGGAAGATTCTGAGCCTCTCCTCTCTGAGAGACAGGCCTCTGCGGGCCTGGCAGGCAGCCACGGCAGAAGCCCTCAGGCCACCGGTGAGAAAAGCCAGGCAGAAGCCCTCAGGCCACCTGTGGGAAAGGCCAGGTTTCCCCGTCCCAAAACGGCGGAGGTGACAGCGATGGGAGTCAGCACGTCTGCGACCACTGGCGTGGGAGAGACCTGCAGGGCAGCGCCGGCCCTAGGTAGGCCCCGGCTTGACGAGGCCTCGGGGACTTTGGTTGGCGAGGAAGCCCCCTCTTCCGTGGGCCCGGGCAGCCCGGCCCAGCTCAGACTCTTGCCCTGGACCAGGTGAGCTCTCGGACGGAGAGAGGGTCTCACCCCAGTCCCAGGTCTGGCACAGGGGTCCCCTCCCCCACAGCCCCTTCTGCAAGGGGCCCTGCCCTCCCCCTGCCTTGGAATCCAGGAAGGAACAATTCTTTCCCAACAGCGGCCCCTAGCGGAGGTAGTTTGGGCTCTGAGTTTCGGCAACGGAGCCGCTTGCTTGTTCCTGGAGCTTCCTCTGTCTCTTTTCTTTTCATCAGACTTAGGGGAGAAAACACCAGTCCACGACACCATAGCAGAGGTTCTCTTCCAGCACAGCCCCCACCCAGCAGGGTGCTACCACGCCAGCGACCCCTTTCCTTCCCGTGGCCTCTTGGGGGCATTCGATGCGTCCATTTGGGAACCCCGCTAACCCCGGCGCGTGAGTTTTCCTGGCAGTCGACAACGCTCCCGGAAGTGCATTCGGTGGGTTTCGGCAGGATGTCTAGTGGCCGCACGTGTCCCGCCGCTCCCACTGGGGACAACTCGCGAGTGGAGAATGCTCCCCCTCATCACAGCTGCCTTACACCTCCAGGCCTTAGGCCCCTCCCGCCAGCGGCCACGGTCTCCAGAGCAACGGAGGCGGGGCGGGGGCGGGTCGAGTGTGCCAGGGGCGGGGGCGGGGCGCCTGGGTGCGGGGGCGGCAGGGGGCGTGGCCTGGCCGGCGGGCTTGGGCGCCTGTGCCCGGGTCCCGGCTCGGCGGGGGGAGAGGCCTGGCTGGGGCGGCACGAGAAGAGGGGGCGGGGCGGAGGCAGCGGCTGGAGCCAGAGGGGGCTTAGATCCCACAGGGCTGTTGGAGGCGCTTCTCCCGCTGCCAGGTGTCGGCACTATCGCTTCCCGCTGTGCTGACGACCATCTTCTCCTCCCTCTTAGCCGACCTGGGCAAGTCCAACGAACTGGAGCGTAGCGCTTGCAGCCGGGCTGAGGCTCAGGTCCCAGCTGGCACGGGGCCTGTCCAGAGAGTCAAGGCTCCTGCGCAGGCGCGAACCCCCAGTGCCGGGCTCGGCTTCAGCCAAGGGGACAGGAGAGGCATGTGGAGGGGAGGGCCCACCTGAGACCGACTCCACCCCATCCAAGAGCACGTCTACTCAAGTAGGGCCCACTGGCAGGGCACTGAAGCCCAGAGCCTCCCGAGCCTCCCGCCACCAGCGTCGCCCTGCCTGTCCCCGCAGCCCTCAGGAGCACCAGTGCCTGGGGCTTTATCCACTAGGCAGCTGCGCCTAGGCGAGAAGGGCTATCGGCTTTCGTTTGCAAATCTGGACAGTATACCTGTGGAATTGCCTGCTATGTATGGGAGCTTGGCACGACAACCAATAGGAAAAGCACCTGGCTGCGTGGCGTGCTCTGGCAGAGCAAAATGTACTTCCGATGATGAGTTCTTCCTTTTGTGTGTGTGTTTCAAACCCTGGGGGTTGTGGCTCGAGTCAATGCCAAAACAACCCACACAACCGCTTTGGATGGTCGCGATGCCTGCTTACAATGTCCCTGGTACACGGAACACACGGACCTGTAAGCCCACTCGACCGCAGTGCCTCAAGTGAGCAGAAATGCTTTCCCCGGAGAAGCCTCACAACCCAATAGGTAAGCAGCTTCGTTTTGGGTCCCCCGAACCCGGAGAAATGATCAATGTGAATTCGAACGGTACCACAGAGGCAGGCGAGAGGAAAAAGGGCACGGTCATGTCTGAGAGTGGCCTGGGTGCTCCGGGGCCCGCCCCTCTCGTCCCAGAAAGGAAACACAGAGAAAGAGTGGACATTGACAAGGAAGGGGAAGATTCTGAGCCTCTCCTCTCTGAGAGACAGGCCTCTGCCGGCCTGGCAGGCAGCCACGGCAGAAGCCCTCAGGCCACCGGTGAGAAAAGCCAGGCAGAAGCCCTCAGGCCACCTGTGGGAAAGGCCAGGTTTCCCCGTCCCAAAACGGCGGAGGTGACAGCGATGGGAGTCAGCACGTCTGCGACCACTGGCGTGGGAGAGACCTGCAGGGCAGCGCCGGCCCTAGGTAGGCCCCGGCTTGACGAGGCCTCGGGGACTTTGGTTGGCGAGGAAGCCCCCTCTTCCGTGGGCCCGGGCAGCCCGGCCCAGCTCAGACTCTTGCCCTGGACCAGGTGAGCTCTCGGACGGAGAGAGGGTCTCACCCCAGTCCCAGGTCTGGCTCAGGGGTCCCCTCCCCCACAGCCCCTTCTGCAAGGGGCCCTGCCCTCCCCCTGCCTTGGAATCCAGGAAGGAACAATTCTTTCCCAACAGCGGCCCCTAGCGGAGGTAGTTTGGGCTCTGAGTTTCGGCAACGGAGCCGCTTGCTTGTTCCTGGAGCTTCCTCTGTCTCTTTTCTTTTCATCAGACTTAGGGGAGAAAACACCAGTCCACGACACCATAGCAGAGGTTCTCTTCCAGCACAGCCCCCACCCAGCAGGGTCCTACCACGCCAGCGACCCCTTTCCTTCCCGTGGCCTCTTGGGGGCATTCGATGCGTCCATTTGGGAACCCCGCTAACCCCGGCGCGTGAGTTTTCCTGGCAGTCGACAACGCTCCCGGAAGTGCATTCGGTGGGTTTCGGCAGGATGTCTAGTGGCCGCACGTGTCCCGCCGCTCCCACTGGGGACAACTCGCGAGTGGAGAATGCTCCCCCTCATCACAGCTGCCTTACACCTCCAGGCCTTAGGCCCCTCCCGCCAGCGGCCACGGTCTCCAGAGCAACGGAGGCGGGGCGGGGGCGGGTCGAGTGTGCCAGGGGCGGGGGCGGGGCGCCTGGGTGCGGGGGCGGCAGGGGGCATGGCCTGGCCGGCGGGCTTGGGCGCCTGTGCCCGGGTCCCGGCTCGGCGGGGGGAGAGGCCTGGCTGGGGCGGCACGAGAAGAGGGGGCGGGGCGGAGGCAGCGGCTGGAGCCAGAGGGGGCTTAGATCCCACAGGGCTGTTGGAGGCGCTTCTCCCGCTGCCAGGTGTCGGCACTATCGCTTCCCGCTGTGCTGACGACCATCTTCTCCTCCCTCTTAGCCGACCTGGGCAAGTCCAACGAACTGGAGCGTAGCGCTTGCAGCCGGGCTGAGGCTCAGGTCCCAGCTGGCACGGGGCCTGTCCAGAGAGTCAAGGCTCCTGCGCAGGCGCGAACCCCCAGTGCCGGGCTCGGCTTCAGCCAAGGGGACAGGAGAGGCATGTGGAGGGGAGGGCCCACCTGAGACCGACTCCACCCCATGCAAGAGCACGTCTACTCAAGTAGGGCCCACTGGCAGGGCACTGAAGCCCAGAGCCTCCCGAGCCTCCCGCCACCAGCGTCGCCCTGCCTGTCCCCGCAGCCCTCAGGAGCACCAGTGCCTGGGGCTTTATCCACTAGGCAGCTGCGCCTAGGCGAGAAGGGCTATCGGCTTTCGTTTGCAAATCTGGACAGTATACCTGTGGAATTGCCTGCTATGTATGGGAGCTTGGCACGACAACCAATAGGAAAAGCACCTGGCTGCGTGGCGTGCTCTGGCAGAGCAAAATGTACTTCCGATGATGAGTTCTTCCTTTTGTGTGTGTGTTTCAAACCCTGGGGGTTGTGGCTCGAGTCAATGCCAAAACAACCCACACAACCGCTTTGGATGGTCGCGATGCCTGCTTACAATGTCCCTGGTACACGGAACACACGGACCTGTAAGCCCACTCGACCGCAGTGCCTCAAGTGAGCAGAAATGCTTTCCCCGGAGAAGCCTCACAACCCAATAGGTAAGCAGCTTCGTTTTGGGTCCCCCGAACCCGGAGAAATGATCAATGTGAATTCGAACGGTACCACAGAGGCAGGCGAGAGGAAAAAGGGCACGGTCATGTCTGAGAGTGGCCTGGGTGCTCCGGGGCCCGCCCCTCTCGTCCCAGAAAGGAAACACAGAGAAAGAGTGGACATTGACAAGGAAGGGGAAGATTCTGAGCCTCTCCTCTCTGAGAGACAGGCCTCTGCGGGCCTGGCAGGCAGCCACGGCAGAAGCCCTCAGGCCACCGGTGAGAAAAGCCAGGCAGAAGCCCTCAGGCCACCTGTGGGAAAGGCCAGGTTTCCCCGTCCCAAAACGGCGGAGGTGACAGCGATGGGAGTCAGCACGTCTGCGACCACTGGCGTGGGAGAGACCTGCAGGGCAGCGCCGGCCCTAGGTAGGCCCCGGCTTGACGAGGCCTCGGGGACTTTGGTTGGCGAGGAAGCCCCCTCTTCCGTGGGCCCGGGCAGCCAGGCCCAGCTCAGACTCTTGCCCTGGACCAGGTGAGCTCTCGGACGGAGAGAGGGTCTCACCCCAGTCCCAGGTCTGGCTCAGGGGTCCCCTCCCCCACAGCCCCTTCTGCAAGGGGCCCTGCCCTCCCCCTGCCTTGGAATCCAGGAAGGAACAATTCTTTCCCAACAGCGGCCCCTAGCGGAGGTAGTTTGGGCTCTGAGTTTCGGCAACGGAGCCGCTTGCTTGTTCCTGGAGCTTCCTCTGTCTCTTTTCTTTTCATCAGACTTAGGGGAGAAAACACCAGTCCACGACACCATAGCAGAGGTTCTCTTCCAGCACAGCCCCCACCCAGCAGGGTCCTACCACGCCAGCGACCCCTTTCCTTCCCGTGGCCTCTTGGGGGCATTCGATGCGTCCATTTGGGAACCCCGCTAACCCCGGCGCGTGAGTTTTCCTGGCAGTCGACAACGCTCCCGGAAGTGCATTCGGTGGGTTTCGGCAGGATGTCTAGTGGCCGCACGTGTCCCGCCGCTCCCACTGGGGACAACTCGCGAGTGGAGAATGCTCCCCCTCATCACAGCTGCCTTACACCTCCAGGCCTTAGGCCCCTCCCGCCAGCGGCCACGGTCTCCAGAGCAACGGAGGCGGGGCGGGGGCGGGTCGAGTGTGCCAGGGGCGGGGGCGGGGCGCCTGGGTGCGGGGGCGGCAGGGGGCATGGCCTGGCCGGCGGGCTTGGGCGCCTGTGCCCGGGTCCCGGCTCGGCGGGGGGAGAGGCCTGGCTGGGGCGGCACGAGAAGAGGGGGCGGGGCGGAGGCAGCGGCTGGAGCCAGAGGGGGCTTAGATCCCACAGGGCTGTTGGAGGCGCTTCTCCCGCTGCCAGGTGTCGGCACTATCGCTTCCCGCTGTGCTGACGACCATCTTCTCCTCCCTCTTAGCCGACCTGGGCAAGTCCAACGAACTGGAGCGTAGCGCTTGCAGCCGGGCTGAGGCTCAGGTCCCAGCTGGCACGGGGCCTGTCCAGAGAGTCAAGGCTCCTGCGCAGGCGCGAACCCCCAGTGCCGGGCTCGGCTTCAGCCAAGGGGACAGGAGAGGCATGTGGAGGGGAGGGCCCACCTGAGACCGACTCCACCCCATGCAAGAGCACGTCTACTCAAGTAGGGCCCACTGGCAGGGCACTGAAGCCCAGAGCCTCCCGAGCCTCCCGCCACCAGCGTCGCCCTGCCTGTCCCCGCAGCCCTCAGGAGCACCAGTGCCTGGGGCTTTATCCACTAGGCAGCTGCGCCTAGGCGAGAAGGGCTATCGGCTTTCGTTTGCAAATCTGGACAGTATACCTGTGGAATTGCCTGCTATGTATGGGAGCTTGGCACGACAACCAATAGGAAAAGCACCTGGCTGCGTGGCGTGCTCTGGCAGAGCAAAATGTACTTCCGATGATGAGTTCTTCCTTTTGTGTGTGTGTTTCAAACCCTGGGGGTTGTGGCTCGAGTCAATGCCAAAACAACCCACACAACCGCTTTGGACGGTCGCGATGCCTGCTTACAATGTCCCTCGTACACGGAACACACGGACCTGTAAGCCCACTCGACCGCAGTGCCTCAAGTGAACAGAAATGCTTTCCCCGGAGAAGCCTCACAACCCAATAGGTAAGCAGCTTCGTTTTGGGTCCCTCGAACCCGGAGAAATGATCAATGTGAATTCGAACGGTACCACAGAGGCAGGCGAGAGGAAAAAGGGCACGGTCATGTCTGAGAGTGGCCTGGGTGCTCCGGGGCCCGCCCCTCTCGTCCCAGAAAGGAAACACAGAGAAAGAGTGGACATTGACAAGGAAGGGGAAGATTCTGAGCCTCTCCTCTCTGAGAGACAGGCCTCTGCGGGCCTGGCAGGCAGCCACGGCAGAAGCCCTCAGGCCACCGGTGAGAAAAGCCAGGCAGAAGCCCTCAGGCCACCTGTGGGAAAGGCCAGGTTTCCCCGTCCCAAAACGGCGGAGGTGACAGCGATGGGAGTCAGCACGTCTGCGACCACTGGCGTGGGAGAGACCTGCAGGGCAGCGCCGGCCCTAGGTAGGCCCCGGCTTGACGAGGCCTCGGGGACTTTGGTTGGCGAGGAAGCCCCCTCTTCCGTGGGCCCGGGCAGCCCGGCCCAGCTCAGACTCTTGCCCTGGATCAGGTGAGCTCTCGGACGGAGAGAGGGTCTCACCCCAGTCCCAGGTCTGGCTCAGGGGTCCCCTCCCCCACAGCCCCTTCTGCAAGGGGCCCTGCCCTCCCCCTGCCTTGGAATCCAGGAAGGAACAATTCTTTCCCAACAGCGGCCCCTAGCGGAGGTAGTTTGGGCTCTGAGTTTCGGCAACGGAGCCGCTTGCTTGTTCCTGGAGCTTCCTCTGTCTCTTTTCTTTTCATCAGACTTAGGGGAGAAAACACCAGTCCACGACACCATAGCAGAGGTTCTCTTCCAGCACAGCCCCCACCCAGCAGGGTGCTACCACGCCAGCGACCCCTTTCCTTCCCGTGGCCTCTTGGGGGCATTCGATGCGTCCATTTGGGAACCCCGCTAACCCCGGCGCGTGAGTTTTCCTGGCAGTCGACAACGCTCCCGGAAGTGCATTCGGTGGGTTTCGGCAGGATGTCTAGTGGCCGCACGTGTCCCGCCGCTCCCACTGGGGACAACTCGCGAGTGGAGAATGCTCCCCCTCATCACAGCTGCCTTACACCTCCAGGCCTTAGGCCCCTCCCGCCAGCGGCCACGGTCTCCAGAGCAACGGAGGCGGGGCGGGGGCGGGTCGAGTGTGCCAGGGGCGGGGGCGGGGCGCCTGGGTGCGGGGGCGGCAGGGGGCGTGGCCTGGCCGGCGGGCTTGGGCGCCTGTGCCCGGGTCCCGGCTCGGCGGGGGGAGAGGCCTGGCTGGGGCGGCACGAGAAGAGGGGGCGGGGCGGAGGCAGCGGCTGGAGCCAGAGGGGGCTTAGATCCCACAGGGCTGTTGGAGGCGCTTCTCCCGCTGCCAGGTGTCGGCACTATCGCTTCCCGCTGTGCTGACGACCATCTTCTCCTCCCTCTTAGCCGACCTGGGCAAGTCCAATGAACTGGAGCGTAGCGCTTGCAGCCGGGCTGAGGCTCAGGTCCCAGCTGGCACGGGGCCTGTCCAGAGAGTCAAGGCTCCTGCGCAGGCGCGAACCCCCAGTGCCGGGCTCGGCTTCAGCCAAGGGGACAGGAGAGGCATGTGGAGGGGAGGGCCCACCTGAGACCGACTCCACCCCATGCAAGAGCACGTCTACTCAAGTAGGGCCCACTGGCAGGGCACTGAAGCCCAGAGCCTCCCGAGCCTCCCGCCACCAGCGTCGCCCTGCCTGTCCCCGCAGCCCTCAGGAGCACCAGTGCCTGGGGCTTTATCCACTAGGCAGCTGCGCCTAGGCGAGAAGGGCTATCGGCTTTCGTTTGCAAATCTGGACAGTATACCTGTGGAATTGCCTGCTATGTATGGGAGCTTGGCACGACAACCAATAGGAAAAGCACCTGGCTGCGTGGCGTGCTCTGGCAGAGCAAAATGTACTTCCGATGATGAGTTCTTCCTTTTGTGTGTGTGTTTCAAACCCTGGGGGTTGTGGCTCGAGTCAATGCCAAAACAACCCACACAACCGCTTTGGACGGTCGCGATGCCTGCTTACAATGTCCCTGGTACACGGAACACACGGACCTGTAAGCCCACTCGACCGCAGTGCCTCAAGTGAGCAGAAATGCTTTCCCCGGAGAAGCCTCACAACCCAATAGGTAAGCAGCTTCGTTTTGGGTCCCCCGAACCCGGAGAAATGATCAATGTGAATTCGAACGGTACCACAGAGTCAGGCGAGAGGAAAAAGGGCACGGTCATGTCTGAGAGTGGCCTGGGTGCTCCGGGGCCCGCCCCTCTCGTCCCAGAAAGGAAACACAGAGAAAGAGTGGACATTGACAAGGAAGGGGAAGATTCTGAGCCTCTCCTCTCTGAGAGACAGGCCTCTGCGGGCCTGGCAGGCAGCCACGGCAGAAGCCCTCAGGCCACCGGTGAGAAAAGCCAGGCAGAAGCCCTCAGGCCACCTGTGGGAAAGGCCAGGTTTCCCCGTCCCAAAACGGCGGAGGTGACAGCGATGGGAGTCAGCACGTCTGCGACCACTGGCGTGGGAGAGACCTGCAGGGCAGCGCCGGCCCTAGGTAGGCCCCGGCTTGACGAGGCCTCGGGGACTTTGGTTGGCGAGGAAGCCCCCTCTTCCGTGGGCCCGGGCAGCCCGGCCCAGCTCAGACTCTTGCCCTGGACCAGGTGAGCTCTCGGACGGAGAGAGGGTCTCACCCCAGTCCCAGGTCTGGCTCAGGGGTCCCCTCCCCCACAGCCCCTTCTGCAAGGGGCCCTGCCCTCCCCCTGCCTTGGAATCCAGGAAGGAACAATTCTTTCCCAACAGCGGCCCCTAGCGGAGGTAGTTTGGGCTCTGAGTTTCGGCAACGGAGCCGCTTGCTTGTTCCTGGAGCTTCCTCTGTCTCTTTTCTTTTCATCAGACTTAGGGGAGAAAACACCAGTCCACGACACCATAGCAGAGGTTCTCTTCCAGCACAGCCCCCACCCAGCAGGGTGCTACCACGCCAGCGACCCCTTTCCTTCCCGTGGCCTCTTGGGGGCATTCGATGCGTCCATTTGGGAACCCCGCTAACCCCGGCGCGTGAGTTTTCCTGGCAGTCGACAACGCTCCCGGAAGTGCATTCGGTGGGTTTCGGCAGGATGTCTAGTGGCCGCACGTGTCCCGCCGCTCCCACTGGGGACAACTCGCGAGTGGAGAATGCTCCCCCTCATCACAGCTGCCTTACACCTCCAGGCCTTAGGCCCCTCCCGCCAGCGGCCACGGTCTCCAGAGCAACGGAGGCGGGGCGGGGGCGGGTCGAGTCTGCCAGGGGCGGGGGCGGGGCGCCTGGGTGCGGGGGCGGCAGGGGGCGTGGCCTGGCCGGCGGGCTTGGGCGCCTGTGCCCGGGTCCCGGCTCGGCGGGGGGAGAGGCCTGGCTGGGGCGGCACGAGAAGAGGGGGCGGGGCGGAGGCAGCGGCTGGAGCCAGAGGGGGCTTAGATCCCACAGGGCTGTTGGAGGCGCTTCTCCCGCTGCCAGGTGTCGGCACTATCGCTTCCCGCTGTGCTGACGACCATCTTCTCCTCCCTCTTAGCCGACCTGGGCAAGTCCAACGAACTGGAGCGTAGCGCTTGCAGCCGGGCTGAGGCTCAGGTCCCAGCTGGCACGGGGCCTGTCCAGAGAGTCAAGGCTCCTGCGCAGGCGCGAACCCCCAGTGCCGGGCTCGGCTTCAGCCAAGGGGACAGGAGAGGCATGTGGAGGGGAGGGCCCACCTGAGACCGACTCCACCCCATGCAAGAGCACGTCTACTCAAGTAGGGCCCACTGGCAGGGCACTGAAGCCCAGAGCCTCCCGAGCCTCCCGCCACCAGCGTCGCCCTGCCTGTCCCCGCAGCCCTCAGGAGCACCAGTGCCTGGGGCTTTATCCACTAGGCAGCTGCGCCTAGGCGAGAAGGGCTATCGGCTTTCGTTTGCAAATCTGGACAGTATACCTGTGGAATTGCCTGCTATGTATGGGAGCTTGGCACGACAACCAATAGGAAAAGCACCTGGCTGCGTGGCGTGCTCTGGCAGAGCAAAATGTACTTCCGATGATGAGTTCTTCCTTTTGTGTGTGTGTTTCAAACCCTGGGGGTTGTGGCTCGAGTCAATGCCAAAACAACCCACACAACCGCTTTGGACGGTCGCGATGCCTGCTTACAATGTCCCTGGTACACGGAACACACGGACCTGTAAGCCCACTCGACCGCAGTGCCTCAAGTGAGCAGAAATGCTTTCCCCGGAGAAGCCTCACAACCCAATAGGTAAGCAGCTTCGTTTTGGGTCCCCCGAACCCGGAGAAATGATCAATGTGAATTCGAACGGTACCACAGAGGCAGGCGAGAGGAAAAAGGGCACGGTCATGTCTGAGAGTGGCCTGGGTGCTCCGGGGCCCGCCCCTCTCGTCCCAGAAAGGAAACACAGAGAAAGAGTGGACATTGACAAGGAAGGGGAAGATTCTGAGCCTCTCCTCTCTGAGAGACAGGCCTCTGCGGGCCTGGCAGGCAGCCACGGCAGAAGCCCTCAGGCCACCGGTGAGAAAAGCCAGGCAGAAGCCCTCAGGCCACCTGTGGGAAAGGCCAGGTTTCCCCGTCCCAAAACGGCGGAGGTGACAGCGATGGGAGTCAGCACGTCTGCGACCACTGGCGTGGGAGAGACCTGCAGGGCAGCGCCGGCCCTAGGTAGGCCCCGGCTTGACGAGGCCTCGGGGACTTTGGTTGGCGAGGAAGCCCCCTCTTCCGTGGGCCCGGGCAGCCCGGCCCAGCTCAGACTCTTGCCCTGGACCAGGTGAGCTCTCGGACGGAGAGAGGGTCTCACCCCAGTCCCAGGTCTGGCTCAGGGGTCCCCTCCCCCACAGCCCCTTCTGCAAGGGGCCCTGCCCTCCCCCTGCCTTGGAATCCAGGAAGGAACAATTCTTTCCCAACAGCGGCCCCTAGCGGAGGTAGTTTGGGCTCTGAGTTTCGGCAACGGAGCCGCTTGCTTGTTCCTGGAGCTTCCTCTGTCTCTTTTCTTTTCATCAGACTTAGGGGAGAAAACACCAGTCCACGACACCATAGCAGAGGTTCTCTTCCAGCACAGCCCCCACCCAGCAGGGTGCTACCACGCCAGCGACCCCTTTCCTTCCCGTGGCCTCTTGGGGGCATTCGATGCGTCCATTTGGGAACCCCGCTAACCCCGGCGCGTGAGTTTTCCTGGCAGTCGACAACGCTCCCGGAAGTGCATTCGGTGGGTTTCGGCAGGATGTCTAGTGGCCGCACGTGTCCCGCCGCTCCCACTGGGGACAACTCGCGAGTGGAGAATGCTCCCCCTCATCACAGCTGCCTTACACCTCCAGGCCTTAGGCCCCTCCCGCCAGCGGCCACGGTCTCCAGAGCAACGGAGGCGGGGCGGGGGCGGGTCGAGTGTGCCAGGGGCGGGGGCGGGGCGCCTGGGTGCGGGGGCGGCAGGGGGCATGGCCTGGCCGGCGGGCTTGGGCGCCTGTGCCCGGGTCCCGGCTCGGCGGGGGGAGAGGCCTGGCTGGGGCGGCACGAGAAGAGGGGGCGGGGCGGAGGCAGCGGCTGGAGCCAGAGGGGGCTTAGATCCCACAGGGCTGTTGGAGGCGCTTCTCCCGCTGCCAGGTGTCGGCACTATCGCTTCCCGCTGTGCTGACGACCATCTTCTCCTCCCTCTTAGCCGACCTGGGCAAGTCCAACGAACTGGAGCGTAGCGCTTGCAGCCGGGCTGAGGCTCAGGTCCCAGCTGGCACGGGGCCTGTCCAGAGAGTCAAGGCTCCTGCGCAGGCGCGAACCCCCAGTGCCGGGCTCGGCTTCAGCCAAGGGGACAGGAGAGGCATGTGGAGGGGAGGGCCCACCTGAGACCGACTCCACCCCATGCAAGAGCACGTCTACTCAAGTAGGGCCCACTGGCAGGGCACTGAAGCCCAGAGCCTCCCGAGCCTCCCGCCACCAGCGTCGCCCTGCCTGTCCCCGCAGCCCTCAGGAGCACCAGTGCCTGGGGCTTTATCCACTAGGCAGCTGCGCCTAGGCGAGAAGGGCTATCGGCTTTCGTTTGCAAATCTGGACAGTATACCTGTGGAATTGCCTGCTATGTATGGGAGCTTGGCACGACAACCAATAGGAAAAGCACCTGGCTGCGTGGCGTGCTCTGGCAGAGCAAAATGTACTTCCGATGATGAGTTCTTCCTTTTGTGTGTGTGTTTCAAACCCTGGGGGTTGTGGCTCGAGTCAATGCCAAAACAACCCACACAACCGCTTTGGACGGTCGCGATGCCTGCTTACAATGTCCCTGGTACACGGAACACACGGACCTGTAAGCCCACTCGACCGCAGTGCCTCAAGTGAGCAGAAATGCTTTCCCCGGAGAAGCCTCACAACCCAATAGGTAAGCAGCTTCGTTTTGGGTCCCCCGAACCCGGAGAAATGATCAATGTGAATTCGAACGGTACCACAGAGTCAGGCGAGAGGAAAAAGGGCACGGTCATGTCTGAGAGTGGCCTGGGTGCTCCGGGGCCCGCCCCTCTCGTCCCAGAAAGGAAACACAGAGAAAGAGTGGACATTGACAAGGAAGGGGAAGATTCTGAGCCTCTCCTCTCTGAGAGACAGGCCTCTGCGGGCCTGGCAGGCAGCCACGGCAGAAGCCCTCAGGCCACCGGTGAGAAAAGCCAGGCAGAAGCCCTCAGGCCACCTGTGGGAAAGGCCAGGTTTCCCCGTCCCAAAACGGCGGAGGTGACAGCGATGGGAGTCAGCACGTCTGCGACCACTGGCGTGGGAGAGACCTGCAGGGCAGCGCCGGCCCTAGGTAGGCCCCGGCTTGACGAGGCCTCGGGGACTTTGGTTGGCGAGGAAGCCCCCTCTTCCGTGGGCCCGGGCAGCCCGGCCCAGCTCAGACTCTTGCCCTGGACCAGGTGAGCTCTCGGACGGAGAGAGGGTCTCACCCCAGTCCCAGGTCTGGCTCAGGGGTCCCCTCCCCCACAGCCCCTTCTGCAAGGGGCCCTGCCCTCCCCCTGCCTTGGAATCCAGGAAGGAACAATTCTTTCCCAACAGCGGCCCCTAGCGGAGGTAGTTTGGGCTCTGAGTTTCGGCAACGGAGCCGCTTGCTTGTTCCTGGAGCTTCCTCTGTCTCTTTTCTTTTCATCAGACTTAGGGGAGAAAACACCAGTCCACGACACCATAGCAGAGGTTCTCTTCCAGCACAGCCCCCACCCAGCAGGGTCCTACCACGCCAGCGACCCCTTTCCTTCCCGTGGCCTCTTGGGGGCATTCGATGCGTCCATTTGGGAACCCCGCTAACCCCGGCGCGTGAGTTTTCCTGGCAGTCGACAACGCTCCCGGAAGTGCATTCGGTGGGTTTCGGCAGGATGTCTAGTGGCCGCACGTGTCCCGCCGCTCCCACTGGGGACAACTCGCGAGTGGAGAATGCTCCCCCTCATCACAGCTGCCTTACACCTCCAGGCCTTAGGCCCCTCCCGCCAGCGGCCACGGTCTCCAGAGCAACGGAGGCGGGGCGGGGGCGGGTCGAGTGTGCCAGGGGCGGGGGCGGGGCGCCTGGGTGCGGGGGCGGCAGGGGGCATGGCCTGGCCGGCGGGCTTGGGCGCCTGTGCCCGGGTCCCGGCTCGGCGGGGGGAGAGGCCTGGCTGGGGCGGCACGAGAAGAGGGGGCGGGGCGGAGGCAGCGGCTGGAGCCAGAGGGGGCTTAGATCCCACAGGGCTGTTGGAGGCGCTTCTCCCGCTGCCAGGTGTCGGCACTATCGCTTCCCGCTGTGCTGACGACCATCTTCTCCTCCCTCTTAGCCGACCTGGGCAAGTCCAACGAACTGGAGCGTAGCGCTTGCAGCCGGGCTGAGGCTCAGGTCCCAGCTGGCACGGGGCCTGTCCAGAGAGTCAAGGCTCCTGCGCAGGCGCGAACCCCCAGTGCCGGGCTCGGCTTCAGCCAAGGGGACAGGAGAGGCATGTGGAGGGGAGGGCCCACCTGAGACCGACTCCACCCCATGCAAGAGCACGTCTACTCAAGTAGGGCCCACTGGCAGGGCACTGAAGCCCAGAGCCTCCCGAGCCTCCCGCCACCAGCGTCGCCCTGCCTGTCCCCGCAGCCCTCAGGAGCACCAGTGCCTGGGGCTTTATCCACTAGGCAGCTGCGCCTAGGCGAGAAGGGCTATCGGCTTTCGTTTGCAAATCTGGACAGTATACCTGTGGAATTGCCTGCTATGTATGGGAGCTTGGCACGACAACCAATAGGAAAAGCACCTGGCTGCGTGGCGTGCTCTGGCAGAGCAAAATGTACTTCCGATGATGAGTTCTTCCTTTTGTGTGTGTGTTTCAAACCCTGGGGGTTGTGGCTCGAGTCAATGCCAAAACAACCCACACAACCGCTTTGGACGGTCGCGATGCCTGCTTACAATGTCCCTGGTACACGGAACACACGGACCTGTAAGCCCACTCGACCGCAGTGCCTCAAGTGAGCAGAAATGCTTTCCCCGGAGAAGCCTCACAACCCAATAGGTAAGCAGCTTCGTTTTGGGTCCCCCGAACCCGGAGAAATGATCAATGTGAATTCGAACGGTACCACAGAGTCAGGCGAGAGGAAAAAGGGCACGGTCATGTCTGAGAGTGGCCTGGGTGCTCCGGGGCCCGCCCCTCTCGTCCCAGAAAGGAAACACAGAGAAAGAGTGGACATTGACAAGGAAGGGGAAGATTCTGAGCCTCTCCTCTCTGAGAGACAGGCCTCTGCGGGCCTGGCAGGCAGCCACGGCAGAAGCCCTCAGGCCACCGGTGAGAAAAGCCAGGCAGAAGCCCTCAGGCCACCTGTGGGAAAGGCCAGGTTTCCCCGTCCCAAAACGGCGGAGGTGACAGCGATGGGAGTCAGCACGTCTGCGACCACTGGCGTGGGAGAGACCTGCAGGGCAGCGCCGGCCCTAGGTAGGCCCCGGCTTGACGAGGCCTCGGGGACTTTGGTTGGCGAGGAAGCCCCCTCTTCCGTGGGCCCGGGCAGCCCGGCCCAGCTCAGACTCTTGCCCTGGACCAGGTGAGCTCTCGGACGGAGAGAGGGTCTCACCCCAGTCCCAGGTCTGGCTCAGGGGTCCCCTCCCCCACAGCCCCTTCTGCAAGGGGCCCTGCCCTCCCCCTGCCTTGGAATCCAGGAAGGAACAATTCTTTCCCAACAGCGGCCCCTAGCGGAGGTAGTTTGGGCTCTGAGTTTCGGCAACGGAGCCGCTTGCTTGTTCCTGGAGCTTCCTCTGTCTCTTTTCTTTTCATCAGACTTAGGGGAGAAAACACCAGTCCACGACACCATAGCAGAGGTTCTCTTCCAGCACAGCCCCCACCCAGCAGGGTGCTACCACGCCAGCGACCCCTTTCCTTCCCGTGGCCTCTTGGGGGCATTCGATGCGTCCATTTGGGAACCCCGCTAACCCCGGCGCGTGAGTTTTCCTGGCAGTCGACAACGCTCCCGGAAGTGCATTCGGTGGGTTTCGGCAGGATGTCTAGTGGCCGCACGTGTCCCGCCGCTCCCACTGGGGACAACTCGCGAGTGGAGAATGCTCCCCCTCATCACAGCTGCCTTACACCTCCAGGCCTTAGGCCCCTCCCGCCAGCGGCCACGGTCTCCAGAGCAACGGAGGCGGGGCGGGGGCGGGTCGAGTGTGCCAGGGGCGGGGGCGGGGCGCCTGGGTGCGGGGGCGGCAGGGGGCGTGGCCTGGCCGGCGGGCTTGGGCGCCTGTGCCCGGGTCCCGGCTCGGCGGGGGGAGAGGCCTGGCTGGGGCGGCACGAGAAGAGGGGGCGGGGCGGAGGCAGCGGCTGGAGCCAGAGGGGGCTTAGATCCCACAGGGCTGTTGGAGGCGCTTCTCCCGCTGCCAGGTGTCGGCACTATCGCTTCCCGCTGTGCTGACGACCATCTTCTCCTCCCTCTTAGCCGACCTGGGCAAGTCCAACGAACTGGAGCGTAGCGCTTGCAGCCGGGCTGAGGCTCAGGTCCCAGCTGGCACGGGGCCTGTCCAGAGAGTCAAGGCTCCTGCGCAGGCGCGAACCCCCAGTGCCGGGCTCGGCTTCAGCCAAGGGGACAGGAGAGGCATGTGGAGGGGAGGGCCCACCTGAGACCGACTCCACCCCATGCAAGAGCACGTCTACTCAAGTAGGGCCCACTGGCAGGGCACTGAAGCCCAGAGCCTCCCGAGCCTCCCGCCACCAGCGTCGCCCTGCCTGTCCCCGCAGCCCTCAGGAGCACCAGTGCCTGGGGCTTTATCCACTAGGCAGCTGCGCCTAGGCGAGAAGGGCTATCGGCTTTCGTTTGCAAATCTGGACAGTATACCTGTGGAATTGCCTGCTATGTATGGGAGCTTGGCACGACAACCAATAGGAAAAGCACCTGGCTGCGTGGCGTGCTCTGGCAGAGCAAAATGTACTTCCGATGATGAGTTCTTCCTTTTGTGTGTGTGTTTCAAACCCTGGGGGTTGTGGCTCGAGTCAATGCCAAAACAACCCACACAACCGCTTTGGACGGTCGCGATGCCTGCTTACAATGTCCCTGGTACACGGAACACACGGACCTGTAAGCCCACTCGACCGCAGTGCCTCAAGTGAGCAGAAATGCTTTCCCCGGAGAAGCCTCACAACCCAATAGGTAAGCAGCTTCGTTTTGGGTCCCCCGAACCCGGAGAAATGATCAATGTGAATTCGAACGGTACCACAGAGGCAGGCGAGAGGAAAAAGGGCACGGTCATGTCTGAGAGTGGCCTGGGTGCTCCGGGGCCCGCCCCTCTCGTCCCAGAAAGGAAACACAGAGAAAGAGTGGACATTGACAAGGAAGGGGAAGATTCTGAGCCTCTCCTCTCTGAGAGACAGGCCTCTGCGGGCCTGGCAGGCAGCCACGGCAGAAGCCCTCAGGCCACCGGTGAGAAAAGCCAGGCAGAAGCCCTCAGGCCACCTGTGGGAAAGGCCAGGTTTCCCCGTCCCAAAACGGCGGAGGTGACAGCGATGGGAGTCAGCACGTCTGCGACCACTGGCGTGGGAGAGACCTGCAGGGCAGCGCCGGCCCTAGGTAGGCCCCGGCTTGACGAGGCCTCGGGGACTTTGGTTGGCGAGGAAGCCCCCTCTTCCGTGGGCCCGGGCAGCCCGGCCCAGCTCAGACTCTTGCCCTGGACCAGGTGAGCTCTCGGACGGAGAGAGGGTCTCACCCCAGTCCCAGGTCTGGCTCAGGGGTCCCCTCCCCCACAGCCCCTTCTGCAAGGGGCCCTGCCCTCCCCCTGCCTTGGAATCCAGGAAGGAACAATTCTTTCCCAACAGCGGCCCCTAGCGGAGGTAGTTTGGGCTCTGAGTTTCGGCAACGGAGCCGCTTGCTTGTTCCTGGAGCTTCCTCTGTCTCTTTTCTTTTCATCAGACTTAGGGGAGAAAACACCAGTCCACGACACCATAGCAGAGGTTCTCTTCCAGCACAGCCCCCACCCAGCAGGGTCCTACCACGCCAGCGACCCCTTTCCTTCCCGTGGCCTCTTGGGGGCATTCGATGCGTCCATTTGGGAACCCCGCTAACCCCGGCGCGTGAGTTTTCCTGGCAGTCGACAACGCTCCCGGAAGTGCATTCGGTGGGTTTCGGCAGGATGTCTAGTGGCCGCACGTGTCCCGCCGCTCCCACTGGGGACAACTCGCGAGTGGAGAATGCTCCCCCTCATCACAGCTGCCTTACACCTCCAGGCCTTAGGCCCCTCCCGCCAGCGGCCACGGTCTCCAGAGCACCGGAGGCGGGGCGGGGGCGGGTCGAGTGTGCCAGGGGCGGGGGCGGGGCGCCTGGGTGCGGGGGCGGCAGGGGGCGTGGCCTGGCCGGCGGGCTTGGGCGCCTGTGCCCGGGTCCCGGCTCGGCGGGGGGAGAGGCCTGGCTGGGGCGGCACGAGAAGAGGGGGCGGGGCGGAGGCAGCGGCTGGAGCCAGAGGGGGCTTAGATCCCACAGGGCTGTTGGAGGCGCTTCTCCCGCTGCCAGGTGTCGGCACTATCGCTTCCCGCTGTGCTGACGACCATCTTCTCCTCCCTCTTAGCCGACCTGGGCAAGTCCAACGAACTGGAGCGTAGCGCTTGCAGCCGGGCTGAGGCTCAGGTCCCAGCTGGCACGGGGCCTGTCCAGAGAGTCAAGGCTCCTGCGCAGGCGCGAACCCCCAGTGCCGGGCTCGGCTTCAGCCAAGGGGACAGGAGAGGCATGTGGAGGGGAGGGCCCACCTGAGACCGACTCCACCCCATGCAAGAGCACGTCTACTCAAGTAGGGCCCACTGGCAGGGCACTGAAGCCCAGAGCCTCCCGAGCCTCCCGCCACCAGCGTCGCCCTGCCTGTCCCCGCAGCCCTCAGGAGCACCAGTGCCTGGGGCTTTATCCACTAGGCAGCTGCGCCTAGGCGAGAAGGGCTATCGGCTTTCGTTTGCAAATCTGGACAGTATACCTGTGGAATTGCCTGCTATGTATGGGAGCTTGGCACGACAACCAATAGGAAAAGCACCTGGCTGCGTGGCGTGCTCTGGCAGAGCAAAATGTACTTCCGATGATGAGTTCTTCCTTTTGTGTGTGTGTTTCAAACCCTGGGGGTTGTGGCTCGAGTCAATGCCAAAACAACCCACACAACCGCTTTGGACGGTCGCGATGCCTGCTTACAATGTCCCTGGTACACGGAACACACGGACCTGTAAGCCCACTCGACCGCAGTGCCTCAAGTGAGCAGAAATGCTTTCCCCGGAGAAGCCTCACAACCCAATAGGTAAGCAGCTTCGTTTTGGGTCCCCCGAACCCGGAGAAATGATCAATGTGAATTCGAACGGTACCACAGAGTCAGGCGAGAGGAAAAAGGGCACGGTCATGTCTGAGAGTGGCCTGGGTGCTCCGGGGCCCGCCCCTCTCGTCCCAGAAAGGAAACACAGAGAAAGAGTGGACATTGACAAGGAAGGGGAAGATTCTGAGCCTCTCCTCTCTGAGAGACAGGCCTCTGCGGGCCTGGCAGGCAGCCACGGCAGAAGCCCTCAGGCCACCGGTGAGAAAAGCCAGGCAGAAGCCCTCAGGCCACCTGTGGGAAAGGCCAGGTTTCCCCGTCCCAAAACGGCGGAGGTGACAGCGATGGGAGTCAGCACGTCTGCGACCACTGGCGTGGGAGAGACCTGCAGGGCAGCGCCGGCCCTAGGTAGGCCCCGGCTTGACGAGGCCTCGGGGACTTTGGTTGGCGAGGAAGCCCCCTCTTCCGTGGGCCCGGGCAGCCCGGCCCAGCTCAGACTCTTGCCCTGGACCAGGTGAGCTCTCGGACGGAGAGAGGGTCTCACCCCAGTCCCAGGTCTGGCTCAGGGGTCCCCTCCCCCACAGCCCCTTCTGCAAGGGGCCCTGCCCTCCCCCTGCCTTGGAATCCAGGAAGGAACAATTCTTTCCCAACAGCGGCCCCTAGCGGAGGTAGTTTGGGCTCTGAGTTTCGGCAACGGAGCCGCTTGCTTGTTCCTGGAGCTTCCTCTGTCTCTTTTCTTTTCATCAGACTTAGGGGAGAAAACACCAGTCCACGACACCATAGCAGAGGTTCTCTTCCAGCACAGCCCCCACCCAGCAGGGTGCTACCACGCCAGCGACCCCTTTCCTTCCCGTGGCCTCTTGGGGGCATTCGATGCGTCCATTTGGGAACCCCGCTAACCCCGGCGCGTGAGTTTTCCTGGCAGTCGACAACGCTCCCGGAAGTGCATTCGGTGGGTTTCGGCAGGATGTCTAGTGGCCGCACGTGTCCCGCCGCTCCCACTGGGGACAACTCGCGAGTGGAGAATGCTCCCCCTCATCACAGCTGCCTTACACCTCCAGGCCTTAGGCCCCTCCCGCCAGCGGCCACGGTCTCCAGAGCAACGGAGGCGGGGCGGGGGCGGGTCGAGTGTGCCAGGGGCGGGGGCGGGGCGCCTGGGTGCGGGGGCGGCAGGGGGCGTGGCCTGGCCGGCGGGCTTGGGCGCCTGTGCCCGGGTCCCGGCTCGGCGGGGGGAGAGGCCTGGCTGGGGCGGCACGAGAAGAGGGGGCGGGGCGGAGGCAGCGGCTGGAGCCAGAGGGGGCTTAGATCCCACAGGGCTGTTGGAGGCGCTTCTCCCGCTGCCAGGTGTCGGCACTATCGCTTCCCGCTGTGCTGACGACCATCTTCTCCTCCCTCTTAGCCGACCTGGGCAAGTCCAACGAACTGGAGCGTAGCGCTTGCAGCCGGGCTGAGGCTCAGGTCCCAGCTGGCACGGGGCCTGTCCAGAGAGTCAAGGCTCCTGCGCAGGCGCGAACCCCCAGTGCCGGGCTCGGCTTCAGCCAAGGGGACAGGAGAGGCATGTGGAGGGGAGGGCCCACCTGAGACCGACTCCACCCCATGCAAGAGCACGTCTACTCAAGTAGGGCCCACTGGCAGGGCACTGAAGCCCAGAGCCTCCCGAGCCTCCCGCCACCAGCGTCGCCCTGCCTGTCCCCGCAGCCCTCAGGAGCACCAGTGCCTGGGGCTTTATCCACTAGGCAGCTGCGCCTAGGCGAGAAGGGCTATCGGCTTTCGTTTGCAAATCTGGACAGTATACCTGTGGAATTGCCTGCTATGTATGGGAGCTTGGCACGACAACCAATAGGAAAAGCACCTGGCTGCGTGGCGTGCTCTGGCAGAGCAAAATGTACTTCCGATGATGAGTTCTTCCTTTTGTGTGTGTGTTTCAAACCCTGGGGGTTGTGGCTCGAGTCAATGCCAAAACAACCCACACAACCGCTTTGGACGGTCGCGATGCCTGCTTACAATGTCCCTGGTACACGGAACACACGGACCTGTAAGCCCACTCGACCGCAGTGCCTCAAGTGAGCAGAAATGCTTTCCCCGGAGAAGCCTCACAACCCAATAGGTAAGCAGCTTCGTTTTGGGTCCCCCGAACCCGGAGAAATGATCAATGTGAATTCGAACGGTACCACAGAGGCAGGCGAGAGGAAAAAGGGCACGGTCATGTCTGAGAGTGGCCTGGGTGCTCCGGGGCCCGCCCCTCTCGTCCCAGAAAGGAAACACAGAGAAAGAGTGGACATTGACAAGGAAGGGGAAGATTCTGAGCCTCTCCTCTCTGAGAGACAGGCCTCTGCGGGCCTGGCAGGCAGCCACGGCAGAAGCCCTCAGGCCACCGGTGAGAAAAGCCAGGCAGAAGCCCTCAGGCCACCTGTGGGAAAGGCCAGGTTTCCCCGTCCCAAAACGGCGGAGGTGACAGCGATGGGAGTCAGCACGTCTGCGACCACTGGCGTGGGAGAGACCTGCAGGGCAGCGCCGGCCCTAGGTAGGCCCCGGCTTGACGAGGCCTCGGGGACTTTGGTTGGCGAGGAAGCCCCCTCTTCCGTGGGCCCGGGCAGCCCGGCCCAGCTCAGACTCTTGCCCTGGACCAGGTGAGCTCTCGGACGGAGAGAGGGTCTCACCCCAGTCCCAGGTCTGGCTCAGGGGTCCCCTCCCCCACAGCCCCTTCTGCAAGGGGCCCTGCCCTCCCCCTGCCTTGGAATCCAGGAAGGAACAATTCTTTCCCAACAGCGGCCCCTAGCGGAGGTAGTTTGGGCTCTGAGTTTCGGCAACGGAGCCGCTTGCTTGTTCCTGGAGCTTCCTCTGTCTCTTTTCTTTTCATCAGACTTAGGGGAGAAAACACCAGTCCACGACACCATAGCAGAGGTTCTCTTCCAGCACAGCCCCCACCCAGCAGGGTCCTACCACGCCAGCGACCCCTTTCCTTCCCGTGGCCTCTTGGGGGCATTCGATGCGTCCATTTGGGAACCCCGCTAACCCCGGCGCGTGAGTTTTCCTGGCAGTCGACAACGCTCCCGGAAGTGCATTCGGTGGGTTTCGGCAGGATGTCTAGTGGCCGCACGTGTCCCGCCGCTCCCACTGGGGACAACTCGCGAGTGGAGAATGCTCCCCCTCATCACAGCTGCCTTACACCTCCAGGCCTTAGGCCCCTCCCGCCAGCGGCCACGGTCTCTAGAGCAACGGAGGCGGGGCGGGGGCGGGTCGAGTGTGCCAGGGGCGGGGGCGGGGCGCCTGGGTGCGGGGGCGGCAGGGGGCGTGGCCTGGCCGGCGGGCTTGGGCGCCTGTGCCCGGGTCCCGGCTCGGCGGGGGGAGAGGCCTGGCTGGGGCGGCACGAGAAGAGGGGGCGGGGCGGAGGCAGCGGCTGGAGCCAGAGGGGGCTTAGATCCCACAGGGCTGTTGGAGGCGCTTCTCCCGCTGCCAGGTGTCGGCACTATCGCTTCCCGCTGTGCTGACGACCATCTTCTCCTCCCTCTTAGCCGACCTGGGCAAGTCCAACGAACTGGAGCGTAGCGCTTGCAGCCGGGCTGAGGCTCAGGTCCCAGCTGGCACGGGGCCTGTCCAGAGAGTCAAGGCTCCTGCGCAGGCGCGAACCCCCAGTGCCGGGCTCGGCTTCAGCCAAGGGGACAGGAGAGGCATGTGGAGGGGAGGGCCCACCTGAGACCGACTCCACCCCATGCAAGAGCACGTCTACTCAAGTAGGGCCCACTGGCAGGGCACTGAAGCCCAGAGCCTCCCGAGCCTCCCGCCACCAGCGTCGCCCTGCCTGTCCCCGCAGCCCTCAGGAGCACCAGTGCCTGGGGCTTTATCCACTAGGCAGCTGCGCCTAGGCGAGAAGGGCTATCGGCTTTCGTTTGCAAATCTGGACAGTATACCTGTGGAATTGCCTGCTATGTATGGGAGCTTGGCACGACAACCAATAGGAAAAGCACCTGGCTGCGTGGCGTGCTCTGGCAGAGCAAAATGTACTTCCGATGATGAGTTCTTCCTTTTGTGTGTGTGTTTCAAACCCTGGGGGTTGTGGCTCGAGTCAATGCCAAAACAACCCACACAACCGCTTTGGACGGTCGCGATGCCTGCTTACAATGTCCCTGGTACACGGAACACACGGACCTGTAAGCCCACTCGACCGCAGTGCCTCAAGTGAGCAGAAATGCTTTCCCCGGAGAAGCCTCACAACCCAATAGGTAAGCAGCTTCGTTTTGGGTCCCCCGAACCCGGAGAAATGATCAATGTGAATTCGAACGGTACCACAGAGTCAGGCGAGAGGAAAAAGGGCACGGTCATGTCTGAGAGTGGCCTGGGTGCTCCGGGGCCCGCCCCTCTCGTCCCAGAAAGGAAACACAGAGAAAGAGTGGACATTGACAAGGAAGGGGAAGATTCTGAGCCTCTCCTCTCTGAGAGACAGGCCTCTGCGGGCCTGGCAGGCAGCCACGGCAGAAGCCCTCAGGCCACCGGTGAGAAAAGCCAGGCAGAAGCCCTCAGGCCACCTGTGGGAAAGGCCAGGTTTCCCCGTCCCAAAACGGCGGAGGTGACAGCGATGGGAGTCAGCACGTCTGCGACCACTGGCGTGGGAGAGACCTGCAGGGCAGCGCCGGCCCTAGGTAGGCCCCGGCTTGACGAGGCCTCGGGGACTTTGGTTGGCGAGGAAGCCCCCTCTTCCGTGGGCCCCGGGCAGCCCGGCCCAGCTCAGACTCTTGCCCTGGACCAGGTGAGCTCTCGGACGGAGAGAGGGTCTCACCCCAGTCCCAGGTCTGGCTCAGGGGTCCCCTCCCCCACAGCCCCTTCTGCAAGGGGCCCTGCCCTCCCCCTGCCTTGGAATCCAGGAAGGAACAATTCTTTCCCAACAGCGGCCCCTAGCGGAGGTAGTTTGGGCTCTGAGTTTCGGCAACGGAGCCGCTTGCTTGTTCCTGGAGCTTCCTCTGTCTCTTTTCTTTTCATCAGACTTAGGGGAGAAAACACCAGTCCACGACACCATAGCAGAGGTTCTCTTCCAGCACAGCCCCCACCCAGCAGGGTCCTACCACGCCAGCGACCCCTTTCCTTCCCGTGGCCTCTTGGGGGCATTCGATGCGTCCATTTGGGAACCCCGCTAACCCCGGCGCGTGAGTTTTCCTGGCAGTCGACAACGCTCCCGGAAGTGCATTCGGTGGGTTTCGGCAGGATGTCTAGTGGCCGCACGTGTCCCGCCGCTCCCACTGGGGACAACTCGCGAGTGGAGAATGCTCCCCCTCATCACAGCTGCCTTACACCTCCAGGCCTTAGGCCCCTCCCGCCAGCGGCCACGGTCTCCAGAGCAACGGAGGCGGGGCGGGGGCGGGTCGAGTGTGCCAGGGGCGGGGGCGGGGCGCCTGGGTGCGGGGGCGGCAGGGGGCATGGCCTGGCCGGCGGGCTTGGGCGCCTGTGCCCGGGTCCCGGCTCGGCGGGGGGAGAGGCCTGGCTGGGGCGGCACGAGAAGAGGGGGCGGGGCGGAGGCAGCGGCTGGAGCCAGAGGGGGCTTAGATCCCACAGGGCTGTTGGAGGCGCTTCTCCCGCTGCCAGGTGTCGGCACTATCGCTTCCCGCTGTGCTGACGACCATCTTCTCCTCCCTCTTAGCCGACCTGGGCAAGTCCAACGAACTGGAGCGTAGCGCTTGCAGCCGGGCTGAGGCTCAGGTCCCAGCTGGCACGGGGCCTGTCCAGAGAGTCAAGGCTCCTGCGCAGGCGCGAACCCCCAGTGCCGGGCTCGGCTTCAGCCAAGGGGACAGGAGAGGCATGTGGAGGGGAGGGCCCACCTGAGACCGACTCCACCCCATGCAAGAGCACGTCTACTCAAGTAGGGCCCACTGGCAGGGCACTGAAGCCCAGAGCCTCCCGAGCCTCCCGCCACCAGCGTCGCCCTGCCTGTCCCCGCAGCCCTCAGGAGCACCAGTGCCTGGGGCTTTATCCACTAGGCAGCTGCGCCTAGGCGAGAAGGGCTATCGGCTTTCGTTTGCAAATCTGGACAGTATACCTGTGGAATTGCCTGCTATGTATGGGAGCTTGGCACGACAACCAATAGGAAAAGCACCTGGCTGCGTGGCGTGCTCTGGCAGAGCAAAATGTACTTCCGATGATGAGTTCTTCCTTTTGTGTGTGTGTTTCAAACCCTGGGGGTTGTGGCTCGAGTCAATGCCAAAACAACCCACACAACCGCTTTGGACGGTCGCGATGCCTGCTTACAATGTCCCTGGTACACGGAACACACGGACCTGTAAGCCCACTCGACCGCAGTGCCTCAAGTGAGCAGAAATGCTTTCCCCGGAGAAGCCTCACAACCCAATAGGTAAGCAGCTTCGTTTTGGGTCCCCCGAACCCGGAGAAATGATCAATGTGAATTCGAACGGTACCACAGAGGCAGGCGAGAGGAAAAAGGGCACGGTCATGTCTGAGAGTGGCCTGGGTGCTCCGGGGCCCGCCCCTCTCGTCCCAGAAAGGAAACACAGAGAAAGAGTGGACATTGACAAGGAAGGGGAAGATTCTGAGCCTCTCCTCTCTGAGAGACAGGCCTCTGCGGGCCTGGCAGGCAGCCACGGCAGAAGCCCTCAGGCCACCGGTGAGAAAAGCCAGGCAGAAGCCCTCAGGCCACCTGTGGGAAAGGCCAGGTTTCCCCGTCCCAAAACGGCGGAGGTGACAGCGATGGGAGTCAGCACGTCTGCGACCACTGGCGTGGGAGAGACCTGCAGGGCAGCGCCGGCCCTAGGTAGGCCCCGGCTTGACGAGGCCTCGGGGACTTTGGTTGGCGAGGAAGCCCCCTCTTCCGTGGGCCCGGGCAGCCCGGCCCAGCTCAGACTCTTGCCCTGGACCAGGTGAGCTCTCGGACGGAGAGAGGGTCTCACCCCAGTCCCAGGTCTGGCTCAGGGGTCCCCTCCCCCACAGCCCCTTCTGCAAGGGGCCCTGCCCTCCCCCTGCCTTGGAATCCAGGAAGGAACAATTCTTTCCCAACAGCGGCCCCTAGCGGAGGTAGTTTGGGCTCTGAGTTTCGGCAACGGAGCCGCTTGCTTGTTCCTGGAGCTTCCTCTGTCTCTTTTCTTTTCATCAGACTTAGGGGAGAAAACACCAGTCCACGACACCATAGCAGAGGTTCTCTTCCAGCACAGCCCCCACCCAGCAGGGTGCTACCACGCCAGCGACCCCTTTCCTTCCCGTGGCCTCTTGGGGGCATTCGATGCGTCCATTTGGGAACCCCGCTAACCCCGGCGCGTGAGTTTTCCTGGCAGTCGACAACGCTCCCGGAAGTGCATTCGGTGGGTTTCGGCAGGATGTCTAGTGGCCGCACGTGTCCCGCCGCTCCCACTGGGGACAACTCGCGAGTGGAGAATGCTCCCCCTCATCACAGCTGCCTTACACCTCCAGGCCTTAGGCCCCTCCCGCCAGCGGCCACGGTCTCCAGAGCAACGGAGGCGGGGCGGGGGCGGGTCGAGTGTGCCAGGGGCGGGGGCGGGGCGCCTGGGTGCGGGGGCGGCAGGGGGCGTGGCCTGGCCGGCGGGCTTGGGCGCCTGTGCACGGGTCCCGGCTCGGCGGGGGGAGAGGCCTGGCTGGGGCGGCACGAGAAGAGGGGGCGGGGCGGAGGCAGCGGCTGGAGCCAGAGGGGGCTTAGATCCCACAGGGCTGTTGGAGGCGCTTCTCCCGCTGCCAGGTGTCGGCACTATCGCTTCCCGCTGTGCTGACGACCATCTTCTCCTCCCTCTTAGCCGACCTGGGCAAGTCCAACGAACTGGAGCGTAGCGCTTGCAGCCGGGCTGAGGCTCAGGTCCCAGCTGGCACGGGGCCTGTCCAGAGAGTCAAGGCTCCTGCGCAGGCGCGAACCCCCAGTGCCGGGCTCGGCTTCAGCCAAGGGGACAGGAGAGGCATGTGGAGGGGAGGGCCCACCTGAGACCGACTCCACCCCATGCAAGAGCACGTCTACTCAAGTAGGGCCCACTGGCAGGGCACTGAAGCCCAGAACCTCCCGAGCCTCCCGCCACCAGCGTCGCCCTGCCTGTCCCCGCAGCCCTCAGGAGCACCAGTGCCTGGGGCTTTATCCACTAGGCAGCTGCGCCTAGGCGAGAAGGGCTATCGGCTTTCGTTTGCAAATCTGGACAGTATACCTGTGGAATTGCCTGCTATGTATGGGAGCTTGGCACGACAACCAATAGGAAAAGCACCTGGCTGCGTGGCGTGCTCTGGCAGAGCAAAATGTACTTCCGATGATGAGTTCTTCCTTTTGTGTGTGTGTTTCAAACCCTGGGGGTTGTGGCTCGAGTCAATGCCAAAACAACCCACACAACCGCTTTGGACGGTCGCGATGCCTGCTTACAATGTCCCTGGTACACGGAACACACGGACCTGTAAGCCCACTCGACCGCAGTGCCTCAAGTGAGCAGAAATGCTTTCCCCGGAGAAGCCTCACAACCCAATAGGTAAGCAGCTTCGTTTTGGGTCCCCCGAACCCGGAGAAATGATCAATGTGAATTCGAACGGTACCACAGAGGCAGGCGAGAGGAAAAAGGGCACGGTCATGTCTGAGAGTGGCCTGGGTGCTCCGGGGCCCGCCCCTCTCGTCCCAGAAAGGAAACACAGAGAAAGAGTGGACATTGACAAGGAAGGGGAAGATTCTGAGCCTCTCCTCTCTGAGAGACAGGCCTCTGCGGGCCTGGCAGGCAGCCACGGCAGAAGCCCTCAGGCCACCGGTGAGAAAAGCCAGGCAGAAGCCCTCAGGCCACCTGTGGGAAAGGCCAGGTTTCCCCGTCCCAAAACGGCGGAGGTGACAGCGATGGGAGTCAGCACGTCTGCGACCACTGGCGTGGGAGAGACCTGCAGGGCAGCGCCGGCCCTAGGTAGGCCCCGGCTTGACGAGGCCTCGGGGACTTTGGTTGGCGAGGAAGCCCCCTCTTCCGTGGGCCCGGGCAGCCCGGCCCAGCTCAGACTCTTGCCCTGGACCAGGTGAGCTCTCGGACGGAGAGAGGGTCTCACCCCAGTCCCAGGTCTGGCTCAGGGGTCCCCTCCCCCACAGCCCCTTCTGCAAGGGGCCCTGCCCTCCCCCTGCCTTGGAATCCAGGAAGGAACAATTCTTTCCCAACAGCGGCCCCTAGCGGAGGTAGTTTGGGCTCTGAGTTTCGGCAACGGAGCCGCTTGCTTGTTCCTGGAGCTTCCTCTGTCTCTTTTCTTTTCATCAGACTTAGGGGAGAAAACACCAGTCCACGACACCATAGCAGAGGTTCTCTTCCAGCACAGCCCCCACCCAGCAGGGTCCTACCACGCCAGCGACCCCTTTCCTTCCCGTGGCCTCTTGGGGGCATTCGATGCGTCCATTTGGGAACCCCGCTAACCCCGGCGCGTGAGTTTTCCTGGCAGTCGACAACGCTCCCGGAAGTGCATTCGGTGGGTTTCGGCAGGATGTCTAGTGGCCGCACGTGTCCCGCCGCTCCCACTGGGGACAACTCGCGAGTGGAGAATGCTCCCCCTCATCACAGCTGCCTTACACCTCCAGGCCTTAGGCCCCTCCCGCCAGCGGCCACGGTCTCTAGAGCAACGGAGGCGGGGCGGGGGCGGGTCGAGTGTGCCAGGGGCGGGGGCGGGGCGCCTGGGTGCGGGGGCGGCAGGGGGCGTGGCCTGGCCGGCGGGCTTGGGCGCCTGTGCCCGGGTCCCGGCTCGGCGGGGGGAGAGGCCTGGCTGGGGCGGCACGAGAAGAGGGGGCGGGGCGGAGGCAGCGGCTGGAGCCAGAGGGGGCTTAGATCCCACAGGGCTGTTGGAGGCGCTTCTCCCGCTGCCAGGTGTCGGCACTATCGCTTCCCGCTGTGCTGACGACCATCTTCTCCTCCCTCTTAGCCGACCTGGGCAAGTCCAACGAACTGGAGCGTAGCGCTTGCAGCCGGGCTGAGGCTCAGGTCCCAGCTGGCACGGGGCCTGTCCAGAGAGTCAAGGCTCCTGCGCAGGCGCGAACCCCCAGTGCCGGGCTCGGCTTCAGCCAAGGGGACAGGAGAGGCATGTGGAGGGGAGGGCCCACCTGAGACCGACTCCACCCCATGCAAGAGCACGTCTACTCAAGTAGGGCCCACTGGCAGGGCACTGAAGCCCAGAGCCTCCCGAGCCTCCCGCCACCAGCGTCGCCCTGCCTGTCCCCGCAGCCCTCAGGAGCACCAGTGCCTGGGGCTTTATCCACTAGGCAGCTGCGCCTAGGCGAGAAGGGCTATCGGCTTTCGTTTGCAAATCTGGACAGTATACCTGTGGAATTGCCTGCTATGTATGGGAGCTTGGCACGACAACCAATAGGAAAAGCACCTGGCTGCGTGGCGTGCTCTGGCAGAGCAAAATGTACTTCCGATGATGAGTTCTTCCTTTTGTGTGTGTGTTTCAAACCCTGGGGGTTGTGGCTCGAGTCAATGCCAAAACAACCCACACAACCGCTTTGGACGGTCGCGATGCCTGCTTACAATGTCCCTGGTACACGGAACACACGGACCTGTAAGCCCACTCGACCGCAGTGCCTCAAGTGAGCAGAAATGCTTTCCCCGGAGAAGCCTCACAACCCAATAGGTAAGCAGCTTCGTTTTGGGTCCCCCGAACCCGGAGAAATGATCAATGTGAATTCGAACGGTACCACAGAGTCAGGCGAGAGGAAAAAGGGCACGGTCATGTCTGAGAGTGGCCTGGGTGCTCCGGGGCCCGCCCCTCTCGTCCCAGAAAGGAAACACAGAGAAAGAGTGGACATTGACAAGGAAGGGGAAGATTCTGAGCCTCTCCTCTCTGAGAGACAGGCCTCTGCGGGCCTGGCAGGCAGCCACGGCAGAAGCCCTCAGGCCACCGGTGAGAAAAGCCAGGCAGAAGCCCTCAGGCCACCTGTGGGAAAGGCCAGGTTTCCCCGTCCCAAAACGGCGGAGGTGACAGCGATGGGAGTCAGCACGTCTGCGACCACTGGCGTGGGAGAGACCTGCAGGGCAG
Organism: Dasypus novemcinctus; assembly: GCF_030445035.2. Taxonomy (NCBI): domain Eukaryota; kingdom Metazoa; phylum Chordata; class Mammalia; order Cingulata; family Dasypodidae; genus Dasypus; species Dasypus novemcinctus. Next base: position 48,685,840 of record NC_080699.1, on the reverse strand, counting down.
CGCCGGCCCTAGGTAGGCCCCGGCTTGACGAGGCCTCGGGGACTTTGGTTGGCGAGGAAGCCCCCTCTTCCGTGGGCCCGGGCAGCCCGGCCCAGCTCAGACTCTTGCCCTGGACCAGGTGAGCTCTCGGACGGAGAGAGGGTCTCACCCCAGTCCCAGGTCTGGCTCAGGGGTCCCCTCCCCCACAGCCCCTTCTGCAAGGGGCCCTGCCCTCCCCCTGCCTTGGAATCCAGGAAGGAACAATTCTTTCCCAACAGCGGCCCCTAGCGGAGGTAGTTTGGGCTCTGAGTTTCGGCAACGGAGCCGCTTGCTTGTTCCTGGAGCTTCCTCTGTCTCTTTTCTTTTCATCAGACTTAGGGGAGAAAACACCAGTCCACGACACCATAGCAGAGGTTCTCTTCCAGCACAGCCCCCACCCAGCAGGGTCCTACCACGCCAGCGACCCCTTTCCTTCCCGTGGCCTCTTGGGGGCATTCGATGCGTCCATTTGGGAACCCCGCTAACCCCGGCGCGTGAGTTTTCCTGGCAGTCGACAACGCTCCCGGAAGTGCATTCGGTGGGTTTCGGCAGGATGTCTAGTGGCCGCACGTGTCCCGCCGCTCCCACTGGGGACAACTCGCGAGTGGAGAATGCTCCCCCTCATCACAGCTGCCTTACACCTCCAGGCCTTAGGCCCCTCCCGCCAGCGGCCACGGTCTCTAGAGCAACGGAGGCGGGGCGGGGGCGGGTCGAGTGTGCCAGGGGCGGGGGCGGGGCGCCTGGGTGCGGGGGCGGCAGGGGGCGTGGCCTGGCCGGCGGGCTTGGGCGCCTGTGCCCGGGTCCCGGCTCGGCGGGGGGAGAGGCCTGGCTGGGGCGGCACGAGAAGAGGGGGCGGGGCGGAGGCAGCGGCTGGAGCCAGAGGGGGCTTAGATCCCACAGGGCTGTTGGAGGCGCTTCTCCCGCTGCCAGGTGTCGGCACTATCGCTTCCCGCTGTGCTGACGACCATCTTCTCCTCCCTCTTAGCCGACCTGGGCAAGTCCAACGAACTGGAGCGTAGCGCTTGCAGCCGGGCTGAGGCTCAGGTCCCAGCTGGCACGGGGCCTGTCCAGAGAGTCAAGGCTCCTGCGCAGGCGCGAACCCCCAGTGCCGGGCTCGGCTTCAGCCAAGGGGACAGGAGAGGCATGTGGAGGGGAGGGCCCACCTGAGACCGACTCCACCCCATGCAAGAGCACGTCTACTCAAGTAGGGCCCACTGGCAGGGCACTGAAGCCCAGAGCCTCCCGAGCCTCCCGCCACCAGCGTCGCCCTGCCTGTCCCCGCAGCCCTCAGGAGCACCAGTGCCTGGGGCTTTATCCACTAGGCAGCTGCGCCTAGGCGAGAAGGGCTATCGGCTTTCGTTTGCAAATCTGGACAGTATACCTGTGGAATTGCCTGCTATGTATGGGAGCTTGGCACGACAACCAATAGGAAAAGCACCTGGCTGCGTGGCGTGCTCTGGCAGAGCAAAATGTACTTCCGATGATGAGTTCTTCCTTTTGTGTGTGTGTTTCAAACCCTGGGGGTTGTGGCTCGAGTCAATGCCAAAACAACCCACACAACCGCTTTGGACGGTCGCGATGCCTGCTTACAATGTCCCTGGTACACGGAACACACGGACCTGTAAGCCCACTCGACCGCAGTGCCTCAAGTGAGCAGAAATGCTTTCCCCGGAGAAGCCTCACAACCCAATAGGTAAGCAGCTTCGTTTTGGGTCCCCCGAACCCGGAGAAATGATCAATGTGAATTCGAACGGTACCACAGAGGCAGGCGAGAGGAAAAAGGGCACGGTCATGTCTGAGAGTGGCCTGGGTGCTCCGGGGCCCGCCCCTCTCGTCCCAGAAAGGAAACACAGAGAAAGAGTGGACATTGACAAGGAAGGGGAAGATTCTGAGCCTCTCCTCTCTGAGAGACAGGCCTCTGCGGGCCTGGCAGGCAGCCACGGCAGAAGCCCTCAGGCCACCGGTGAGAAAAGCCAGGCAGAAGCCCTCAGGCCACCTGTGGGAAAGGCCAGGTTTCCCCGTCCCAAAACGGCGGAGGTGACAGCGATGGGAGTCAGCACGTCTGCGACCACTGGCGTGGGAGAGACCTGCAGGGCAGCGCCGGCCCTAGGTAGGCCCCGGCTTGACGAGGCCTCGGGGACTTTGGTTGGCGAGGAAGCCCCCTCTTCCGTGGGCCCGGGCAGCCCGGCCCAGCTCAGACTCTTGCCCTGGACCAGGTGAGCTCTCGGACGGAGAGAGGGTCTCACCCCAGTCCCAGGTCTGGCTCAGGGGTCCCCTCCCCCACAGCCCCTTCTGCAAGGGGCCCTGCCCTCCCCCTGCCTTGGAATCCAGGAAGGAACAATTCTTTCCCAACAGCGGCCCCTAGCGGAGGTAGTTTGGGCTCTGAGTTTCGGCAACGGAGCCGCTTGCTTGTTCCTGGAGCTTCCTCTGTCTCTTTTCTTTTCATCAGACTTAGGGGAGAAAACACCAGTCCACGACACCATAGCAGAGGTTCTCTTCCAGCACAGCCCCCACCCAGCAGGGTCCTACCACGCCAGCGACCCCTTTCCTTCCCGTGGCCTCTTGGGGGCATTCGATGCGTCCATTTGGGAACCCCGCTAACCCCGGCGCGTGAGTTTTCCTGGCAGTCGACAACGCTCCCGGAAGTGCATTCGGTGGGTTTCGGCAGGATGTCTAGTGGCCGCACGTGTCCCGCCGCTCCCACTGGGGACAACTCGCGAGTGGAGAATGCTCCCCCTCATCACAGCTGCCTTACACCTCCAGGCCTTAGGCCCCTCCCGCCAGCGGCCACGGTCTCTAGAGCAACGGAGGCGGGGCGGGGGCGGGTCGAGTGTGCCAGGGGCGGGGGCGGGGCGCCTGGGTGCGGGGGCGGCAGGGGGCGTGGCCTGGCCGGCGGGCTTGGGCGCCTGTGCCCGGGTCCCGGCTCGGCGGGGGGAGAGGCCTGGCTGGGGCGGCACGAGAAGAGGGGGCGGGGCGGAGGCAGCGGCTGGAGCCAGAGGGGGCTTAGATCCCACAGGGCTGTTGGAGGCGCTTCTCCCGCTGCCAGGTGTCGGCACTATCGCTTCCCGCTGTGCTGACGACCATCTTCTCCTCCCTCTTAGCCGACCTGGGCAAGTCCAACGAACTGGAGCGTAGCGCTTGCAGCCGGGCTGAGGCTCAGGTCCCAGCTGGCACGGGGCCTGTCCAGAGAGTCAAGGCTCCTGCGCAGGCGCGAACCCCCAGTGCCGGGCTCGGCTTCAGCCAAGGGGACAGGAGAGGCATGTGGAGGGGAGGGCCCACCTGAGACCGACTCCACCCCATGCAAGAGCACGTCTACTCAAGTAGGGCCCACTGGCAGGGCACTGAAGCCCAGAGCCTCCCGAGCCTCCCGCCACCAGCGTCGCCCTGCCTGTCCCCGCAGCCCTCAGGAGCACCAGTGCCTGGGGCTTTATCCACTAGGCAGCTGCGCCTAGGCGAGAAGGGCTATCGGCTTTCGTTTGCAAATCTGGACAGTATACCTGTGGAATTGCCTGCTATGTATGGGAGCTTGGCACGACAACCAATAGGAAAAGCACCTGGCTGCGTGGCGTGCTCTGGCAGAGCAAAATGTACTTCCGATGATGAGTTCTTCCTTTTGTGTGTGTGTTTCAAACCCTGGGGGTTGTGGCTCGAGTCAATGCCAAAACAACCCACACAACCGCTTTGGACGGTCGCGATGCCTGCTTACAATGTCCCTGGTACACGGAACACACGGACCTGTAAGCCCACTCGACCGCAGTGCCTCAAGTGAGCAGAAATGCTTTCCCCGGAGAAGCCTCACAACCCAATAGGTAAGCAGCTTCGTTTTGGGTCCCCCGAACCCGGAGAAATGATCAATGTGAATTCGAACGGTACCACAGAGGCAGGCGAGAGGAAAAAGGGCACGGTCATGTCTGAGAGTGGCCTGGGTGCTCCGGGGCCCGCCCCTCTCGTCCCAGAAAGGAAACACAGAGAAAGAGTGGACATTGACAAGGAAGGGGAAGATTCTGAGCCTCTCCTCTCTGAGAGACAGGCCTCTGCGGGCCCTGGCAGGCAGCCACGGCAGAAGCCCTCAGGCCACCGGTGAGAAAAGCCAGGCAGAAGCCCTCAGGCCACCTGTGGGAAAGGCCAGGTTTCCCCCGTCCCAAAACGGCGGAGGTGACAGCGATGGGAGTCAGCACGTCTGCGACCACTGGCGTGGGAGAGACCTGCAGGGCAGGCGCCGGCCCTAGGTAGGCCCCGGCTTGACGAGGCCTCGGGGACTTTGGTTGGCGAGGAAGCCCCTCTTCCGTGGGCCCGGGCAGCCCGGCCCAGCTCAGACTCTTGCCCTGGACCAGGTGAGCTCTCGGACGGAGAGAGGGTCTCACCCCAGTCCCAGGTCTGGCTCAGGGGTCCCCTCCCCCACAGCCCCTTCTGCAAGGGGCCCTGCCCTCCCCCTGCCTTGGAATCCAGGAAGGAACAATTCTTTCCCAACAGCGGCCCCTAGCGGAGGTAGTTTGGGCTCTGAGTTTCGGCAACGGAGCCCGCTTGCTTGTTCCTGGAGCTTCCTCTGTCTCTTTCTTTTCATCAGACTTAGGGAAGAAAACACCAGTCCACGACACCATAGCAGAGGTTCTCTTCCAGCACAGCCCCCACCCAGCAGGGTCCTACCACGCCAGCGACCCCTTTCCTTCCCGTGGCCCTCTTGGGGGGCATTCGATGCGTCCATTTGGGAACCCCGCTAACCCCGGCGCGTGAGTTTTTCCTGGCAGTCGACAACGCTCCCGGAAGTGCATTTGGTGGGTTTCGGCAGGATGTCTAGTGGCCCGCACGTGTCCCGCCGCTCCCACTGGGGACAACTCGCGAGTGGAGAATGCTCCCCCTCATCACAGCTGCCTTACACCTCCAGGCCTTAGGCCCCTCCCGCCAGCGGCCACGGTCTCTAGAGCAACGGAGGCGGGGCGGGGGCGGGTCCGAGTGTGCCAGGGGCGGGGGCGGGGCGCCTGGGTGCGGGGGCGGCAGGGGGCGTGGCCTGGCCGGCGGGCTTGGGCGCCTGTGCCCGGGTCCCGGCTCGGCGGGGGGAGAGGCCTGGCTGGGGCGGCACGAGAAGAGGGGGCGGGGCGGAGGCAGCGGCTGGAGCCAGAGGGGGCTTAGATCCCACAGGGCTGTTGGAGGCGCTTCTCCCGCTGCCAGGTGTCGGCACTATCGCTTCCCGCTGTGCTGACGACCATCTTCTCCTCCCTCTTAGCCGACCTGGGCAAGTCCAACGAACTGGAGCGTAGCGCTTGCAGCCGGGCTGAGGCTCAGGTCCCAGCTGGCACGGGGCCTGTCCAGAGAGTCAAGGCTCCTGCGCAGGCGCGAACCCCCAGTGCCGGGCTCGGCTTCAGCCAAGGGGACAGGAGAGGCATGTGGAAGGGGAGGGCCCACCTGAGACCGACTCCCACCCCATGCAAGAGCACGTCTACTCAAGTAGGGCCCACTGGCAGGGCACTGAAGCCCAGAGGCCTCCCGAGCCTCCCGCCACCAGCGTCGCCCTGCCTGTCCCCGCAGCCCTCAGGAGCACCAGTGCCTGGGGCTTTATCCACTAGGCAGCTGCGCCTAGGCGAGAAGGGCTATCGGCTTTCGTTTGCAAATCTGGACAGTATACCTGTGGAATTGCCTGCTATGTATGGGAGCTTGGCACGACAACCAATAGGAAAAGCACCTGGCTGCGTGGCGTGCTCTGGCAGAGCAAAATGTACTTCCGATGATGAGTTTCTTTCCTTTTGTGTGTGTGTTTCAAACCCTGGGGGTTTGTGGCTCGAGTCAATGCCAAAACAACCCACACAACCGCTTTGGACGGTCGCGATGCCCTGCTTACAATGTCCCTGGTACACGGAACACACGGACCTGTAAGCCCACTCGACCGCAGTGCCTCAAGTGAGCAGAAATGCTTTCCCCGGAGAAGCCTCACAACCAATAGGTAAGCAGCTTCGTTTTGGGTCCCCCCGAACCCGGAGAAATGATCAATGTGAATTCGAACGGTACCACAGAGGCAGGCGAGAGGAAAAAGGGCACGGTCATGTCTGAGAGTGGCCTGGGTGCTCCGGGGCCCGCCCCTCTCGTCCCAGAAAGGAAACACAGAGAAAGAGTGGACATTGACAAGGAAGGGGAAGATTCTGAGCCTCTCCTCTCTGAGAGGACAGGCCTCTGCGGGCCTGGCAGGCAGCCACGGCATGAAGCCCTCAGGCCACCGGTGAGAAAAGCCAGGCAGAAGCCCTCAGGCCACCTGTGGGAAAGGCCAGGTTTCCCCGTCCCAAAACGGCGGAGGTGACAGCGATGGGGAGTCAGCACGTCTGCGACCACTGGCGTGGGAGAGACCTGCAGGGCAGCGCCGGCCCTAGGTAGGCCCCGGCTTGACGAGGCCTCGGGGACTTTGGTTGGCGAGGAAGCCCCCTCTTCCGTGGGGCCCGGGCAGCCCGGCCCCAGCTCAGACTCTTGCCCTGGACCAGGTGAGCTCTCGGACGGAGAGAGGGGTCTCACCCCAGTCCCAGTGTCCTGGCTCAGGGGTCCCCTCCCCCACAGCCCCTTCTGCAAGGGGCCCTGCCCTCCCCCTGCCTTGGAATCCAGGAAGGAACAATTCTTTCCCAACAGCGGCCCCTAGCGGAGGTAGTTTGGGCTCTGAGTTTTCGGCAACGGAGCCGCTTGCTTGTTCCTGGAGCTTCCTCTGTCTCTTTTCTTTTCATCAGACTTAGGGGAGAAAACACCAGTCCACGACACCATAGCAGAGGTTCTCTTCCAGCACAGCCCCCACCCAGCAGGGTCCTACCACGCCAGCGACCCCTTTCCTTCCCGTGGCCTCTTGGGGGGCATTCGATGCGTCCATTTGGGAACCCCGCTAACCCCGGCGCGTGAGTTTCCTGGCAGTCGACAACGCTCCCGGAAGTGCATTCGGTGGGTTTCGGCAGGATGTCTAGTGGCCGCACGTGTCCCGCCGCTCCCACTGGGGACAACTCGCGAGTGGAGAATGCTCCCCCTCATCACAGCTGCCTTACACCTCCAGGCCTTAGGCCCCTCCCGCCAGCGGCCACGGTCTCCAGAGCAACGGAGGCGGGGCGGGGGCGGGTCGAGTGTGCCAGGGGCGGGGGGCGGGGCGCCTGGGTGCGGGGGCGGCAGGGGGGCATGGCCTGGCCGGGGGGCTTGGGCGCCTGTGCCCCGGGTCCCGGCTCGGCGGGGGGAGAGGCCTGGCTGGGGCGGCACGAGAAGAGGGGGCGGGGCGGAGGCAGCGGCTGGAGCCAGAGGGGGCTTAGATCCCACAGGGGCTGTTGGAGGCGCTTCTCCCGCTGCCAGGTGTCGGCACTATCGCTTCCCGCTGTGCTGACGACCATCTTCTCCTCCCTCTTAGCCGACCTGGGGCAAGTCCCAACGAACTGGAGCGTAGCGCTTGCAGCCGGGCTGAGGCTCAGGGTCCCAGCTGGCACGGGGCCTGTTCCAGAGAGTCAAGGCTCCTGCGCAGGCGCGAAACCCCCAGTGCCGGGCTCGGCTTCAGCCAAGGGGACAGGAGAGGCATTGTGGAGGGGAGGGCCCACCTGAGACCGACTCCACCCCATGCAAGAGCACGTCTACTCAAGTAGGGCCCCACTGGCAGGGCACTGAAGCCCAGAGCCTCCCGAGCCTCCCGCCACCAGCGTCGCCTGCCTGTCCCCGCAGCCCTCAGGAGCACCAGTGCCTGGGGCTTTATCCACTAGGCAGCTGCGCCTAGGCGAGAAGGGCTATCGGCTTTCGTTTGCAAATCTGGACAGTATACCTGTGGAATTGCCTGCTATGTATGGGAGCTTGGCACGACAAACCAATAGGAAAAGCACCTGGCTGCGTGGCGTGCTCTGGCAGAGCAAAAATGTACTTCCGATGATGAGTTCTTCCTTTTGTGTGTGTGTTTCAAACCCTGGGGGTTGTGGCTCGAGTCAATGCCAAAACAACCCACACAACCGCTTTGGACGGTCGCGATGCCTGCTTACAATGTCCCTGGTACACA